>NC_090989.1:43640378-43943409 GCF_041146395.1 Eulemur rufifrons
GTATTTTTTTTTCAGTTTCGAATAGAAGATAGTTTTTAGTGTAAAACGTACTTCATAATGAAGAGTGAAGTTGTTAGCCCTGATGTTTCCTTCTTGTTACCTTTGATGGATTCAGTATTTTCTACTTTGCTACCTTCTTTTTGCAGTTTCTTCTTCTTAAGATACCTGTGATAATCATTTTTCTCCAGTATTGACTGATGTAAAAATGTATGTCCCTTCCTGGGAACTTATGGAAGGCCTATAAAATTTTGTGAAAATGCTTTAAGCTATTATATAACTATAACCTGTGACCAAAACATGAAAACTTTTCTCAGACAGCAAAGTTATTCAGTTGCCCCAGGTGCTGAATTTTATATCACAGTCTTAAAACAATTACATATTTTCAAATCATGTCATTGAACGTTTAATATCTCTAAAGTTGCTGGAGTTTTAAGGTACTTGGAAATGATTAGATTTTATTTGAACTCCATATACCTTATGGGAAATAGAAGAAACTGCTGGAATTGCAGTTTCCAGAGTTTTGATCAAGAATATCCCTCTGGTTCTAAAGTGAAATTCATTCTCCACATTAGAAACTACAGTAGTCAGATGATCACTTTAGAAAAACTGTACAAACTGAGGGGGAAAAAAGACATAAAAGCATGATAAAACAAGATCTTCGTAAAATCATCATCAAACCATGCTACCAAAGGCTCATGGTGCATTTATTAATATATAGGTGTGCCCTCTTGTGGTGAATGCATGGGACATAGGACATTTGGAAAGGTTTCTGAAAATCAAAGAGCAATTTTGTTTTTCTTAGTTTAATTGTCTGAGAAGATACACATTTTAAAGAATCATGATAAATGAAAATTTTACTTACATGATATGTTTATTAAAACTTAGTAACCCTGAACTATTTACCCAGAGAGGAAGGAGCAGAGGAAACTGTCTCCTAATATTTAGCTGAGAATTTTCCCAGATTTAACTTGGAATTCCAATAATGGACTTTAAATTGATTCATTCAGTGTTTTCATCTACAAAACTTAAGCTATAATTAGAAACATAATCCCAGTGAAAAGATCAAATGTAAAATGAGAAAAAGGAATTGTTAAAATCAGTGAAAGAAGCATGTGTTTAGAACAAATCAGATGGAAGAAAGAAAGGAGTAGAGAGAAACATGGAAAAGAAAATGAAACATGGAAAAGATAATAAAACATGCAGGCTTTTCAGTGACATTTTAAAATGCCAGTGCTAAATTTTCTTGCATATGAGTGAAACTAATAGTTGTGAGAACATTGGAGAGACCATGAAAATGTCCCACAGAGCAACAGGGCAACCATGATTTCAGAGAGAGATGTGAGGCAGTGAGAGCGTCTACAGATTTAGCCTCAGTAGATTACACCAAATTGTCCTATACTTTATAATCTAATTGATACACATAGGGAAAAAGTACAGATCTATAAAAAAACCAACAACTTGATTAAACCCTAACTAATAAAGAGAGAAACAGTAAAAGATTCAATCTGAAGAGAATATTAAAATATAAACCATACCACAGTGAATTTTCTCTTTATACTGGGAAAGTTACTAGAAGTGATAATAGCAATTTTGTTATTGCAGGCACCACTTTGAAAAATAAGTGGTATTTATTTTATGGATTTATTTTCTCAAATTTATGGATACGTTTTCAAATTAATTTACTTATTAGATGAGAGAATAGTTATATGTTAATGAATTTTGAATAAAATAATTCTCAGTTATTTTCCTGCATTTCCACAGACTTTAGACTATACTGAGTTTAGAACACATTTGTGGAAGTAAGAGTCTCCCAATCCTACCACCACCATTACAATTTGTCTAAGTATTGGAAATGGCCCAGAAAAATATAAGGCATCTTAGCACCTTGGAAGATCATACAGGAAACTACTTGTAGATGGTCATTTTTCTTTTCTGGAAACAGGAATATAAGACAATCTCAAGAATAGATCAGCATATTTTCTGTGATATTTTAAATTCTGTTTCTTCCTAAATATTCCTATGGGGGCTTTTTTATTCCTACTCTTGAATATCCATAAAACATTGACAGGAAGAATATTATAATAACAATCATATATAAGATCATTCATTATACTCCCTTTGGTATTTTGTGCTGTCCTCCTGATTTTTTTTAATATCACTATATATGCATTTTTGCTAGCTTTCTAGCTTTTAATTTGTGAGGCTAATCTAGGTCACATTTCTACCAATATCATTTCTAATAAGAGTTTTTAAAAACTCATCATGTCCTGCTACTCCCTAGATTGTAGCCATCCTTCCATTCACATTGGCAGGAAATGCAGTGCAGATGCATCTGAACTTTCTAATTTGAAAGGTGTTGGGACCAGATTGTAAAGTCCCTTGTCCCTTGCTCTATGCTGCTTGAATTTAGCTTGCCTGAAACAATGCAAGACAGAAGAGAGGAGAAGTGAGGTAGGCCACAATTTACAAGAGATAGACAAACAAGAATGAGAAAAACAAGAATGAGAAAACAAAAATGAGATATGAATGTGGCACATTGTGATAGAAATAGGCTCCATTAAAACAGCATTCTGGAAGTTTGCCTGATGTGCCTGCCTTGCGTCCAGAATTAGCTATCATACCAGAGTGGGTCTGCCAGTATAGGTAATGACAGATGACAATATCTGCAGAGTATTCTTTTTTTTTTTTTTTAATTACATTATGGGAGTACAAGAGTTTAGGTTACGTATATTGCCCTCCCCGCCCCCCCCCCCGCCCCCCGCCATCAGAGCTTCAAACGTGTCCATCCCCCAGACAGTGCGCATCGCACTCATTATGTAGGTATACACCCATCCTGGATTCATTGGAATGACAAGGGGATTATTTAAAATAGCCTAAATTTATGTTATGAAATAAATGTATTAAATTAACCACAGATCTATTCAACATATAAAAAATGACATGTTAATATTAAATCCCAATTTCTTCTAAGTAAAAATTGTATAAGACAGTAGTTCTATTTTGGTCTAATCTGAATTCTTCCCATTTTCAATGTGTTTTTTCTATATCTTGTCATTTTTATCAGTATATTTGCTCAAAGTACACTTTTGGTACAGTATTTTTCACTGTATTTCTAAAGTGAATTACTTCCTATAATAAAGTAGAAAATATTAGTTCCCTGCTACTTTTATAAATCCAGAAATAACAACTCTTTATGTGGTGCCATGGCACCTCCAAGTCTCTTTCTGCATCCTCTTATTATACACTGCATTTTTCATATAAATGGAAAATATCAAGAAGGAGGTTTTTTTGTATAACATTATCGAAACAATTTCAGAGCAAAAAGAATTGTAGCTAAGACTGGGCTCCCTAATGATGGTCAGCTTACTTGGAGGTGTCTCAAGTTCCCACGTTCATCTTAAGATGTTAACATGGTTCAAGAGTTCCTCCTCTGCAGGCTTTGAACACTCAAGAAACTTTATAGAACGTTAGAGTTTATATTGGGTGCGGCACTATTAATGAGACACTTCATAGTTAATAAAATTTTGGTTTTCAAGATGTAAATTCTATAATTTTTAAGTGGAATAATCAGGTTTTGCATATATTGGGACTAAAACAACCTGTTAGAAATTACATTATCCTAGCTGACTTTTTAAAAACTTAAAACTGAAAGAGTTGTAAAATTGTGCCTTGAAAGGAGATCAATTTGTGTTTTCAGTGGTGGCGGTTGTACGTTAGTTGGTTATTCTTAAACTGAGCCATTAAAGTGAAAATTCTAGTACTTAAGTAAAAGAATCCTACAACTAAATTTGTGGTGAGGTTTGCTTTCATTTCAGGGGTCCTCCTTAAGCATTACTTCCCAATCACAGCCTTCTGAATTTCTCTTTGGGCTTACACAAACATACCTAAGTTTGAGGGTTACACGTTTGAATTTTCTCTCATGGGTGTCCTTGTATACAAAGTGTATGATCTGCGTATACAAATTCAACACTGCTCTGAGACTGCTCCTCAGCAAATTTGTGAAAAATACTTTGCTCTCTTGTTTGAAAAACTGTCCTTCTCCCCGTGTATGCCATGAGTCAAAAGCATTGTGTGTGTATGATTTAGGCCACTAGCCTATCTCATAGGCTTCCCTCTAGGTTCTGGAAATCATCTGTAGCTCAAATAAGAGATAAAGGTCTTTCTAGCAGTATCATAGCATCTCAAAACTAAGAGCTAAGAAAAGGGAGAAGGAAGGAGGAAAAAATACCAAGCCTCTTTTGCATTGAGCTTAGGCAATCAGCCTGTCCCTTTTATCTCCTGATTCTCACCTTAAAAATTTTTAATAAACACTAATTTAATGCATGACAAGAAAAGATAATAAAGGTAAAACACATATTTTAAAACATTAAATAAAACAACCAAGGATTAAGTAAGGTGTAAACTGGAATATTAAAAAGGGCTTGGAAGCACCCTGAAAAAGGGATTCTTCTTTGGTGAGAGTTTCTTAGCAGGCCAGGTTGCAGGCCCTGTCCCAAAGTGTAGTAAGGAGCCCTCACCCAGAGCATTCAGACCTAGGGCAGCAAAACCAGCTGCCCTCTGTGAGTGCACATCCTGGCACGTCTCCCAGCTCAGTTCATCTCTGACAGTCCAGAACTATCAGTCTTCTGTCCTTCATCTGATTTCCCTTAGAGAAAAATATTATGGGAGATATATTATATCTTAAATCTCAAAATGAAGTGCATTTTTAGGAAATGTTTAAAAACGCTTATTTTTATGACATCTCCTTAGCATCTACTGTTAAAAACTAGAATAAATGTTCACTTGAACTAAATGTCCACCAACAAGAAAATAGGTAAATACAGTGTGAGTGTCCATGTGATAGGGCATGTAGCGGATATGACAGTATGCTGCCTCTAGTTCTTCATCTCCCTTTACCATTCTATTAATGTATTCACAGGCTTCCAATATGCATTACTCCAACAGCCCGCACCCAGGGCCTTGTCAGAAGGCTGTTCTAAAGGCTGCTGGCACCCACTTCTTCTACAGACAAAAGAAGCTAGGAAGCAACTTGGAATTTGCATCCAGGGAGAGGGACAGTCTTTGACCAATGATGAGCAGGGATATGGGGTATATAGACTCTGGCCCTCTTGCCTGTGGACAACTGTGAGAGGCAATACAAAAGGAATATGTGAGGATGATAAACACCAAGTTCAGAGTAGGGAGTACCATACAGTTGGAGTCAGGGGAAGGAATGAGACTTGAAAAAGGAACCCCTGGGGCTTCAACTGTATTAGAAATATTGTATTTTTGAAGAAAAGTGGTAGATACATAGATGATCATCATAGTAGTTGTTTATGTGACTTTCATGTGTTTGAAATATTTTAAGAGGAAATTTTTAGAAAGACTGATAAGGTAACAACTATATGATTTTCATTCGAATTTGAGACATATATTAGCATATTAAAATGTTAAAAAGATCCTGCTTCCTCATATTTGCCCTTTATAGAAAGCACATCTACCCAAACCCAGAGCCAAAAGAATGGAAGTCCTTAAAACAAAATTCTATAACTACCTGTTCCTCCATTTTTCCCACTGACCCCACTTTCCCTAGCTTTATCCAGCTCATCAACACACACACTCTTCCAGATGGTCTTCCCTCACTTGTCTTCCCAGCCTGGATAGCACGGTCCACCATTTGAAGAATGTACATTAATGCCTTGAATCATCCATTCCATTCCCGTCATCCTTGTCAAAAATCAGCCCTGAGTAACACATGCTTCCCCTTTTACCTGATTCTGTTTCCAGACTCCTAAATGTTGCTGTTCATGTGACAAAACTTTTCCAATAGAATTCTCTACAAACTTCTACAATAGAACTGTTTGTAAGCACTTTGAGGACAGAGATTGTGTTTTTATTGTTATTTCTATCTGTTATTAGTTTGCTAGGGCTGCCATAACAAAGTTATACTGGGGTTGCCACCCACAAACTTGGTGGCTTAATCAACAGAATTTATTGTCTCAGCATTCTGAGGCTAAAAGTCTGAGATCAAGGACTCTACAGGCTTGGTTTCTTATGAGGGTTGTGAGGGATAATCTATTCTCTGCCTCTCTCCTAGCTTCAGGTGGTTTATTGGCAATCTTTGATGTTCCTCGGCTTGTAGAAGCATAACCCCTATCTCTGCCTTCATGCTAACATAACATTCTCCTCTATGCATGTCTCTGTGTCCAAATTTCCCCTTTGCATAAGGATATCAGCTATATTGGATAAGGGACCACCCTACTCCATTGTGATCTCATTTTAACTAATTACATCAACGATGACTGTATTTTTAAGTAAGGTGATATTCTGAGGCACTGATGGTTAAGGACTTCAGCCTAAGAAATTGGGAGAACAGAATTCAGCCAATAACAATCCCTTGTGTCTGAGATCAGAATCAATAAGAGGCTGCCTTTCCTTGATTTAAAAACAACCCTATGGAGAAGAAGCTTTGGCTTTTTATTCAATAAATATTTCTCAAACTTAACTGCAAAGAATTGAAGGCATTGTCATTTCTCTTTCAACTTTAGCCTTTTATTTCTGTTAGTGTCCTGTTGTCATATGCAGTATTCCATGCTGTTTGTCTTTTAAGTATTCTTTCACTTACCTCTTTCTATTAAACTAGAGAGCATTATTTTCCACACAATGTGCCTTGGAACACTACCATATTAGTTTCCTTAATGGGTTCTTCTGACTTACAAATGCTGGGTTTATTTTGGCTTCCATATGAAGTTTGATTGCATGCATTCATAATTGAGTTTCCCTTTTGATTTATTAATCAGAACCATCGCATTTCAAGATGATAATTAGCTGGCAAGTTGTGGCAAACATATACAAAGTTATTTATAGATAATCTCTTACTTTTTTTCTGCATGTTAACATTGTCTAATAAATCATACAACTGTAAAAGTGACAGAATACCAGACTAAATCTCTAACTTTTATTGAAAGTGTGACATTTTAGAGTAAGATTCCTAAACATTCACAATGTCTATGGTTTAATTAATCTGCTGCTCCACGATGTGACAGTGTAATACTTTGAAATGACCTCACAGATATTTTTACTATTCAACATGGGAGGGTGTTTAGTTACATGTTCTGAATTTATTTTATACAGTATCACCTCAGGAAAGATGTTGCTATAAATATGTAGATACAACATTTCCATTTTTCCATTTACAGTTTCATTTATACTGTAGAAAAACAAATTATCATGCAACACATTTGAACATTTTTATGTCTAAGTGCCTGTATATAAATAAATGTGAAAAGTATTAACTGATATAAATTCTTTTCTAGGCAGATATGCTGAAAGCATCTTATTATATCAAAATATTTAAGCAGAGAAAATTGAAGAACATACAACTAGAGCTTTCTGATTAGTTTTAAATCTATTTTTTTAAGAAACAGCAACTAGTTGGAGTGAGGGAAGGGGAGAATTGAGGCAATCAAAATAAGAGAAAAAGTACCTTTGCAGAGAACTGCCTAGGCAACCTCTTAAATAACATGGAAAGCATGGCCCATTGGAATGTGCCTTGGATCAGTGTCTGAAAGGTCAAAATTCTACCTCCATTTCTCATATTTGCTTTTTTTCATGGATCAAATCAGAGAGGTGAGTAACCCAGAAGAAGCTGCCTGCTTTTGGAAACTACTTCTGCTCAAGCCTCTGTTGACCCTTTTCATATTTTCTTGGGACCAGATGAGCAGAACAGTGAATGCTCCTGCCTTACTGAGAGAACAATAAATAAACTGTAAGTTGCTTTATCAATTTTTCTCACAAAAAAAAAAAAATCACCAGGAAAAGGGTCACCAAATTTCTCTTCTAACTGAAGTGTTTTTTTTTTTTTTTTTGGTTTGTTTGTTTTGTGGGGTTTTTTTGGGTTTTTTTTTTTTTTTTTTGGCATTTGTGTTGGGAATGTTCTATGCAAGTTAGGTCATGACAACTCACAAAAGGTCTTTTTGGTAGATAGTTGTAGCCACCAAAATACTTGAGGTGGCTGAGAGTTAGCAACTGCCCTCACAATCTTGCTTCAAGGTAAAATAAGAGCAAGTTAAACCAATTCTGCCTCATATATTGACATTTCTTAAACAAATAATAACAAATAAATATTAACAAACAGGTATAATACCTTTATGTGATTTGTTCTATAAACTCAATGAAGTCCCAAATCTTCATTCTTATAGGGGAAACTCAAGCATCTTACCTGATGAAAGCAATTCGAAGAAGCCTAAACAACATCCCAGGTCCAAGATCCTTATTGTCCAGGCAGTCAGGAATCCACAGACTCACTGCTTGAACCATTAGGGATTATTTCAGGATTAGAATCCATCCCTCAGGTGACAGGCTAGCCATAGGCCTCTCTACATTCCCATATCCTCTCTCAAATAGTTTAGCCAGTCCACATATCTTCAGTGCCTCTGATTGCACCAATGAGGGCCCCCTTCTAATACCCATTATGCTGATTAAGATTCCACTAATTAAACCAATGAAATTTCTTTCCTGACATTCATTGTTCTAATCATTAAAGCTTCTGGTCTTGATCCAGTATAAATATCCAAATCAGTTGTGTCAGCCCCCTGTGGCGTCTAGGCTTCCTTTTAAAATGCTATTGAGCCATCCCTGAGCTGTGAGATCCCAGTAGGAGCAACTAATCCCACCTAAAGTAAAACTTACACTAGCTATAGACCCTGCAGTAACTTTCAGTAAATTACAGACATCAGAGCATTAGAGCAAATCTTTAAAATACTAAGATCTTTTATAGCATCCATCATTCTATCATAAATCCTTTGCTTTTTCTTTTTAGTTTTTTTTTTATTTTTTATTTTTATTTCAGCTTATTATGGGGGTACAAAAGTTCAGGTTATATATATTGCCCATGCCCACCCATTCCCCCGAGTCTGAGCTTCAAGCGTGTCCATTCCCCAGACAGTGCACATCGCACTCGTCATGTTTTTTAATCCATGTTATCCTTTATGCTAACATGCATTCCCTTTTGGCTGCTTCTCTTTTTCATTTTGTAAGTTCAGTGTATCTCTGATTACTTCTCTTGTGCCTCCCAGGAAATAAGCTTTTCCTGTCACTATCTAGAGTGATATTTTCTCCAAGAGTAGTTTCTAGACCACCTGCTCAGGAATAATCTTGAGTACATTGTTAAAAATGCAGATTCTAGAGGAACACCTCTGAGGTTGACCTGGAAATCTGCAATTTTAACAGACACCCCCCCACTTCATGATTTTTGTGCACACTGAAGTTTGAAAACACATTCTATGTTGTTTGTTCTAATCAAGTAATAAGAAATCTGTTAAACCAAATCTGTGTGCAGTTTGGTTTTATTTGGCATTTTTACTTGCTACATCTACTTTTCAGCACATTGTGGAACCTTCATAAATATTCAATAACTGTAAAGCAAACTTTCAATTATTCAAATGTGAATTAACCAGCTGATGGATTATCCAAGCCCTCAGCTGCTTCTTCTGCCTTTTCCTTAATGCATTTGGCTATTTCTCTGGAGGACAAATCACTCATCTTTTGCAACTTGTTAGTAAGTTTGATGAAAGGCCCAGTTCCTAGACATATTGAAATGTGGTCGATGGATTTTCTGTGCAATATAGTATACATCCTACCTAAAAGAATTATCCCTTCTATAGATAATAAAGAGTTAGCTATAATATCCACCAACCAAGCAAACACAGAAAAGACTTTATATGACCTTACCTGTTTTCTGAAAAATAAAATACTTCATAATTAGCTTTACAAGTTACATAAGTAACTTGCATATTGCTAGTCACATAAACACCATAAATACAACTAGATTATTGAATAAGCAAACATGGGATATAAAAATTGCTTCCCTTAGGGATTTGAAAATACCATTGACTGGTATCTTTGCCTGAAGTTGGAAAGAAATTCAACAAAAAGAGACAAAGGCAACCCTTTCTTCTCAGTTATATCCACAAATATAGAAGTAGAAAACAGAATATTTGACCATCTTTAGCCCCAGGTCAAAAACCCAGGTAAAAAATTACTTATCTACTTTGCTATTTTTTCCATCTTTCATGCCATCTTTCTTTCCACAGGGTTTTCTGAGGTATCCGTGTTGATTATATGCACATCAAGTTTTAGGACCATTCTTACAAAATGGCAGCCTCTTATATAGCTGACAGTCTGGTCATGTAACATACAGGGCCCAGATCACTCACTTTCAAGTAATTTATGGACAAGGCATAAAGATTCATAATGCCTTCAAACAGGAAAAAAAAAAAAAACCCTCTGATTTAAAAGATAGCTAATATCTTACTGATTTTTTTTTTTTTTGACACATGACATACCACTTCACTGTAGTCTGTTCACTATCCAGAGAGGTTCTTTGTAAATCATCACCACCACCACCACTATACACTTTCTTTAAAACAGGTATTATGATAGCATCTCTAATTTTTTCACTAGACTGCTGCTATTCATCTGTTCAGGATCCCTAAGGCTTCTACAAAGGAGAATTTTACTCATCAGATCTGGGATCTGTGGGATGACTAAGGACCTCTAAGAACACCTATGTTTAAATTTTCATAGAGGATCTTCTAGAGAATCCCTATTAGGAATAGCTTCTTTCCAAATCCTTGTTGACTCCTGTGTGGTATCAACTCAGTTACTGACCATACATTTTTAGTACTATCTCCCGGAGTTTCAGTTTTCCCATCGGTTAAATTGTAACTGATACCCTTCATCTCATTGGTGTGGTTCATTCTAAACTTGGCCTGTCTATATCACAAATAGCTTCCTGTGAGCAGAACTTTGGCTGAGATCATGAGATTTTGGATTTGACAAATTCACCAATAGCCACTAGCCACTTACTCTATTTGATCATATGGCTTCTCTCTCTCTCAATTCTATCATCACAGAAAGGCTGGGGCAAGTTGTGGTCAGGGGAGAGAAAGAATAATGACAAATGAGAAGACATATGGCCTTCTATAATATTTTCATAAGAAAAGAGCAGTTGAAATAAATTCTTATCCAATCACTGTAATACTTTTTAATCAAGCCTAGCTTGATCTTTTGTTTGATTGCAGAGTAGCATATGAGAGCTGTGTGTTAGAAAATATGGGTTTGTGAGAGCATATTCAATTGGATTATGCAAATGGAATAGTCCTTGTTAGAAGTCAAACATAATATGCTTAATTCACACATTGCTTTATTATTCATTAATGTCAAATCTCCTTGTTGTAATCTTGGTATTGTTTGCCTGGAAGATGGTACTTTAAAACACCTTTGGCTTTGGATAGACTCAGGCCAAAATGATTTAATACTTAAAAAAAAAAAAAAGTGTTCTATGTAAGCAAGAATTGTCAAGAAACTGCTGTAAGAGTCTTGGGGCAAAAGATGAAATTCCAGCATAGATTTTCAATGTCAAAAAGGAAAAAAAGTAGAAACAGAAGCTATGATTCTGATCATTTTCTATCCAAAAGGTTTAACCTCCTTCCCTGTGTACACTGCAAAGCTGTTTAGATTCTCATTCCAGTCTGACACCTTTGACTGCCCCACTGTGGCTGCTCAGAACTTGATTTAGGATATACCATGCACTATTGGATTATGCAGTCCACCACTGTTCCTGAAAGGATGAATACTTGGTGCTTTCTAAATGAAAAATGAAAAAGTTTCAAAAAATCTAGTTAAATCCCAATTAAATTTAGATCCAATATTGTATTGTTCTTTCCTTGGCCAAAGGGACTAAATTATCTAATAAGTCTTTTTCAATTCCAATTTCAAGATCTGGTCTTACCTATTAAATCACCCAAAGTGCTTTTACAGGTCTACCAAATAATATTCCAACATCCAATTGTAAAGGATGGTACTTTCTGCTGCATATTTCATTTCTTGCCTTCATGACGATAAACCCATGCTTCTCTCTCTTTCGTTGCCTCTCTGAACAGTGTTTTGCTCTGACCAGTCCTTTTTCCAAACTGTTCTTCTTCTGCAAATTAGGTGTGGTTTTGTTGGCTTTTAACATCAGGGATTTATTTATTATAATTCTTTTTACTTGTGCGGGGCAGAAGGGGAGGCGAGTTAGGGAAACTCTGGGTGGAAGAGGATAATTGCACTATTAATGAAACAACAGTGAAGGTCACGTGGAGGCGAAAGAGCCAAATCTGTGAAGAAGGGTCGAAGTATATGGCTGTATTTCTACCCTACTTTAGTTCTAAAAGAAAGACAGAAATAAACGAAGGAGAAAGAAGGAAAAGAAAAAAGAAAGAGGGAAGGAGGGAGGGAGAGGAAAAATATCTTTAAACCTGTTGGAATGAGCCCTTCTTAAATCCTAGTGAGATGGATTTTATTGTTACCATTTTGCATAAGTGACTACTCTCAAGGTCATGTGAGAGCAGAAATTTATTCCTTGCTCTAAAAAACTAAACTATATATTTTTCTTTAAAATTGATCTCACTGAAATGGGTTTTTCAAATCAAAAACCTCAGCTTTGATGCGTTAGCATTCCAAAGTGAAAATGATCTCAGTAGTGAGAAGAAAATGGAAACCTTACCAGGTAAAACTTCTCCATACCTCGTAGTGGAAGGGTGTAGAACTGAGCTCCGCAAAGCACAGTCCTGTACATCTGACCATATACAAAGTCCCTGGGAAGGCTGGCAATTAACAGAACCCTATGGAGAAGTCTCTTTTTAAATGAAGAAACCTCTTTAAAGAATAACTATCCTCACATCACTTTCTCACCACCAGTTTCTACTTCTTTTCTTTAAAGTTGAATGTATTTGGTTTGCAAAAGTTCATTTCTGAGGTATTATCTCCATAACATCAATGTGAAAAAGCTTAAAGAAGGGAGACAAAGACAAGAAGTGGGAGACAGAGAAGGAAGAGGAAGAGCCAATAGGTGTTACCCAAGAAGGGAAGTGGCATGAATACTCCACCAAATTCTAGACAGAAGACAGAGGAAGAGAGGAGATAAAATCATTGCTTTGAGTGGATAACGTCCCCATTCAGTTCTCACTGAGGGAAGATGAGCTGAATTCACAGTTAGTGGAATATGAACCTCCTTTGTGATTATCCAGCAAAGTGTGGGGTTGTCTTGCCAGCAGTGTAACCTAATGTGATGGAAGATGCCCCAAGGATCAGTTGAGGCTATTAACCCCACTCAGAGTCATATATAAGAATAGGTTTGCTACAACTCGAGGACTTCCAATAAAATTTCCCAAAAAAATAGTCCCCTGAATCAGGGTGAACCTTATTCCAAGGATCACTATTAACTGGGCCCTTTGGCCAAGTCCATCTTTGTCAGAACCTATTTTTTCAGACTTAATGTACTTCTGAGGGCATTGAGGAGCAAGGGGCTCATGCCCCAGCATGGCAGGCCGAGGCCATATTAGCCAGCTTTAGCCTGACATTTATTTGAATGTTCTAACAAAAACTGCCTCTTGCTTCCTGCAATAATTTTTAAATTATAACTTTGCCTACTATTAGCAAGAATATATTTCGTCTTTGATTTGGATGATATAACTTATGTAGTAGTATGGTATAAAGGGTTTTCTAGAAAAGTATTTTTAAAATATTCCAAAGGAAAAAAGATGCATCCTATAAGATAGAGCTATACTTAAAATGATGTGTGTGCAGAGCAACAGAAAGAAACCTAAAAGCTAAGCACAACACTAAACCAAGAAAAATGAAAATCTAAATGATTAGGTAGTGATTCATTGCCCTAGAAATAGTGTCTATGTGAATGGTTATGGAAGCATATTAACAATACCATGTTTTTTTCTAAGTACCTGGAACTGCATTCTAACCACCTGCATATATTGTCTTAATTCTAATACCCACCTAAGGATTTTAATAAGGCTACATTGATCTATACCTGCTCCTAACACAGGCAACAACAGTTGCAATGCACTTATTTTAAGCAATTCAGTTTTATCTATGTGAACATACAGAATATTTGGGTACTTCTTGCTATACAAAATAATTTTCCTATTTAGGCAACAAAACAATTTACCTAGTTGTTTTATTAATTAATTATACCTATATTCTGCATTTTCAACCTAAAGGAGATGAAAACAGATTTTCTTTAGGCAAGACTAGACTCTGCTGGTTTCTGCCAATGTTGTAGCCCTTGTGACTTAGAGGAATCAGGAAAATTCAATTACTGAGTTTGAATCAAGTCTTTGAAAAGTACAGTACAATGGCTTCTGCTTATTGCAACCACTTTAGGAAATGGTTATTTGAGGCTAATAACTGACTGATTCAATTAAAAGGAGACAGGAAAACCATTTGCTGAAGTAGGCGCTGTGTTTGTTATTCACTGCTATCATCTAAAGCACATCTCTGAAACCACAACCTTGTAAGCCAGTGGTTCTACATCTTTTTCTATCCGGGTCTATTTCAAGGCTGTGGCACAAATGGCCATTTTTCACTCACTTCATCAGGAGTTCTCAGCCAGGAGGTGGGACGTGCATCAGAATTTGAGGTAAGGTTATGTGAGCAGTTAGAACCCCTGAAAGATTCTAAAATGTCAACATACACCGCCATATGGGGACTTTTAATCTCAATCAGATAAAAATAACATCTCTGGGTTTATGCTTTGCAGGAGACAAACTAAGAAATAACAGTACATTGTTATTCTTTTAATCCCCAACAAAAACTGCAGAAAGCAATTAGAGATCTGATTCAATTTTTGTTTTACAGTTAAACAAAACATGCAAGCCTTGAATGGGAAGTTTAAAGAGCATCAAAGACCAAATAGAAGGGGCCCTCCCAAAGAATCTACATAGCACAATTCTTGTTTTGAACCCTAGAAGACCAAAACCTAGGTCATAGATCACCTAGGTCATCAGCATAACTTTAAAATTGCTTTTATAATAGATGGGGCAATAACCTAATCTGGAACATTTGTTCTCTATAAACTCTGTGTATTTATATACCTTATAAGAACAAAACTAATTTTTCCATCAGATTTTTTCATTGAACTTCAGGAAACCTTATAGATAAATTGAATCTTACATTAAAAATAGACTTTTGCTAAAATGGATGTCAGCCTAGAGTCTTTTAACTTAAATGGTAAAAGAATGACTGCCTTCTCCAACTTCTAAAATGTACGCAGAGTTAAAAAACATGGACACGATTAAAAGTGATCTGATTCTGGGTGTATTCTTAAGGTAGCAGCAACAGCATTCCTATTGCATTGGGTGGAAGAAAAGGTAAAGACATGAAAGAAAATTCCAGGGCTTCCTGGGCAATTTAAAAGGGAAAAAAAAAAAACCACTTAATTTTGGATATGTTAAGTTTGATGTGCCAAGTGGAGATGTTGAGCAGAAAGGTTGGAGTTCGAGGAAGAGGTCCACACCAAAGATACAGATTTGAGAATCACTAGCATATCAGTGGTATTCAAAGCCATGAGACTATGTGAGATTGCCAAGAGAATGAGAAGAGTACTGGGCTCTCTGACCTGAGAGGTTGAGAAGATGAACAGGAGTAAGCAGAGAGGTAGAAAAAGAACCCAAAATGAGTGGTGCCCTGGTATCCAAGTGAAGGAAATATTCTAAGGAAGAAGTCATTCAAACAAGATGGGGATGGAGAACCGATCATTTGATTTCATAACAGGAAAGTCATTGGTATCTTTGAAAGCATAGATTTGGTAAAGTGATAGAGGCAAAGGTTTAATTGGAATGGATTTAAGGGAAAATGAGAGTAGACACCTCAAAGCCAGGAAGTATAAATAACTTTTGAGAAGTTTTGCTATCAAAAGAAACAGAAAGATGGGGCACTAGTTAGAAGGAAAAATGATGTCAATAAAACTTTTTTAAAGGTGTTTGTGTGCTCAAGGAAGGGAAAAATAGATGATGTAGGAAAGAAAGAGCAGTCTTCCTGAAATTATATCCTTGAGTAGACAAGAGGGAATAGAATGTAGTGCACAACTGGAATGATTGGCTTTAGATTGGAGTGTGAACTGTTCATGTCTAGTACTAGAAAGAAAACAGAGTACATAAGGGTCCAGATATAATCATATCTTTTTTTCAAAGGTCTTTTCAGAAAGATTTTATTTTCTCCATTATGTTGGAAATGTAATCAGCTAAAATTGAAGATGAGGGAGGAGGTGTTAGTAATTTAAGAAGAAAGGACAAGATATGGAATAGTCACCTAGAAGAGTAGGAAAATAAATTATAAGGTTTTGCTGTCCAGTGTGGCATCTACTAGCCATATGTATCTGTTGAACACTTTGAAATGTGACTTGTGCAAATGAGGAACTGAATTTGAAATTTAATTTAATTTTAATTAATTTTAATTTTGATTTAGAAGTTGATACTCATTTTTAGTTTTTTGAAAACTTTAGAAATGTTTGTAAAAGCTTGAATATATAACTCTGTGGTTTTAATAGCAAATTTCATGAAGTCTAAATACAGATCAAGCATTTTTGATGAAAATTTAGTATCCAAATTGAGAAATAGTATAAGTATCCTCCTGCCTCGGCCTCCCAGAGTTCTAGGATTTTAGGCCTGAGCCACTGTGCCCTGCCCACATTATATTTCTTTTTTTTTTTTTTTTAATTTCAGCATATTATGGGAGTATAAAATTTAGGTTATGTATATTGCCCATGCCCACCCCTACCCCCCCACCCCCAGTCAGAGCTTCAAGCGTGTCCATCCCCTAGACAGTGCGCATCGCACTCATTATGTGTGTATACACCCATCCCCTCCCCGCCCCAGATCTGCCCGACACCCGATTAATGTTATTCCTGAATGTGCTCTTAGGTGATGATCAGTGAAACCAATTTGATGGTGAGTACATGTGGTGCTTATTTTTCCATTCTTACTCCCACATTATATTTCTTTTGGAAAGTGTGAGCTAAGGGAAATGAAATATGATTTCTGGGCAGTCTTTAAGGTTCACTTGAGGATAATGGTCATGAATTTAAAGTGAAACTAGCCATCAGAATGTATGATTTTCTCTAACCATGGTCAATGGCATTTGTGGATTAGGTGTGGAGTAGGCAGACAATTGGATTAACCAGAGTTGGGCTTCTGCCAAATGAATACAACAAAGCAAAAGAGGGTCAAGGGAGTTAAAAGTGCTTTCAAGGGAATTATTAAAATGATTGATTATGAAATTTAAGCTAAGTGGCAAAATAAGGACATGAAGGGGTTAAGTAGAATGAAAACCAGTAGGATCCATGGATTCCTGGACTTGGAGGAGTTGAAGGATTATTGGTGACAAACTACCAACGAAATGAGAAAGAAAGATAAAATGTGGTTGTTAGAGAATGAGCTGCTTGACATTGAGATTAAGGAAGCGATGCAGTTTGGTAATGACAAGGTCTAGAGTATGACCATTGAAGTGAATGGCTGATATGAGGTGGAAAGGAAGAGGAATTAAAAGAACTATAGTTAAAAAGGAAATTTATTTACATGTATAATAAAACCAATAAGAATTAAGACAGGAGTAGTACTGGAGAGAGGGACTGTGATTCAGAAGCAAAAGTCTTCAAGAAGAGGGGATGACTTGAGATGTTGATAGATGACTGCAACAAAGAGGGCTGTCCAGTGACTTGAGGTCCAAAGTTGGTTGTGTTAAGGTAGAATGAGGAAAATACCTCTCCCAGCCCAACATGTATGGCCTGTAGGACTAAAGAAAACAGCCATGACATGAAAATTATACAGAGGAAGATTTGCTCTCAAGGAAAACTTAGTTTTTGGTTAACAATAAGATGGATGACATATAAAAGAAAAGATTGACTATGGGCCATGAAATCCAGAGGGCACAGTGGAAGGCTCTCAGAGTTGAAGTGAAGAAGGCAGAAGATGAGAGCTGATCCAGGAGACTGGAGTTTCCTATGGTGAATGAAAGAGCCGGCATAAGAGGCCCATGAGATTGGTCCTGCTGTTCTTAAGGCAAGGATATGGATATTGGAGGCATCTGGAGCCCTTCCTCACTCCTGCTGTGGAGGCAAAGAAGCCTAAAAAGGTGATTTATTTGTAACTTTACTAGCATCTTTACCTGAAAGCTTAGAATGTAAACTCAGAGAGGTATTAATAAAATCTTCCACATGAGTGTGTTTTTGTCCATTTCTCTCAGAGCTCTAATAGTTTTGCTTTATATATTTTGATGTTGGCTATTTGATATACAAAATTTTATGACCATTATATTTATTATTTTGGATATGAATAATACAAACCCTGATTTTACTTTTGATTGTCCTGAAATATTTTTATACATTTTTGTATATTTAAGTTTAATGGATCATGTTGTTTTAGATATATGTCTTACAAATAACATATAATTAGGTGACTGTGCATAAGACTCAATCTAAGAGTCTCTATCTTTTAGTAAATATTTTAATCCATTCTTCACTTATTGTGATAACTTATACATTTAGCGTTACTTCTGAGATCTTACTTTTCCAAATTATCTTTTTTATGGTTTTAGTTTTATTATGTTAATCAAAATAGCTGCTTGTATATTATCAGTGTTTTAAAATTGTGCGTTGCAACTTTTTCTACTATTGATTTCCTTTAAATTGTTTTAAAAACAAATTTTGTATCCCTGCCAACTGTGAGGCAGATTGGAATCTGCCTAGTTTTTACTTCTCTTTTCCCACAATTTCCAAGATTTTAGCAAATAATTTGGAATCTATTCAATCCCTTTCCTCAGTTCAGTGAGAATTTGGAATGTGGAGGGCTTAGTCACACATAGTCAAGTAGTTTCCCTGAACTGGAAGATAATCATAGAACTCTGTGAGTAGCATATAAAGTGTGTTGGTTCCCCAAAGTACCCAAACCAATAAATCTCTGTTTCTAATATGTGAAGTGCATTCTGTGGTACTGGTGGGCACAAAAGCAAGGTTGCAGGAAGCTGTTTAAAAGTAATTTTAAGTATCTCGTACCTGATTAATGTACTGTAATATGGCACATGCTTAATGAAAGAATCATTAACTGGAATATAATTAGATGTTTAATTCAGTCCCTAGTCAATCATTTGCTTTTAAATACACCTAAGAGTAAATAATTTCAGCTATTTTGGTTTTTACCTTCATCTTGTCCTGAATGTGAATAGATGGGAATCTTGTACGTACATAGCAAAACCAGACTCTCAATATGCCAAAGCATTTTTCCCTGACAATGCTTCCCTGAGACACCCCAAAAAGAGTTCTGTATTTAAGTTAATTTGAGTTCAGTATTTCTCTCCTAGAGATTCACCGAGGTACATTAGCTTATTAAAAGGTCTCAGAAAACCCAACATTGAGACACTTGTTTAACCCTTTGTGACCCAAAGTTATTTACCTGTGCAATCTTTTGCTTTCACTTTATTTTCAGTGGAACATCTTTTGGGAAATGCTGCTACATGGATTTCTGTTGTGAAATGGTGAGAGGAGTCAATTTCACTTCTTTCGAGTTACACTTGATTACAGGGTTCCCAAAGTACTTCCTGTGTCGTTGATGTCTTAGAGAGTTTTTTAATGAAAATCTCTGCCATTTTGACTTTCAGCTTTCCCTTCCTACTTCCCAGGTCCACAAACAATTCAAATATAAACCCAATGGTAGGAATGGACCAAGATATTAGAGCCATAGGTATTTATACTCAGAATTACCACTTTTCTCTGATATGTAAAGATTTGGAAACATGTCAGGCCCGTAATTCTCCCTCCCTTATCCCTAACTATGCTCTCTCTGAGAGAGTGCCCATGTGGAAACAGGCCGGCCCACAAGTGTACCACCAGCCATGGTTGATATTCCCTTGGATCTCTCTACATGTATGTATCTGTCTCCAGTTAGACTCTCAGTTCTTTGAAGGCGGCATCTAATGCCATATTTATTCTTATTTATCTACTATTTGCAATATAGACATTCAAGTATTGCTGAATGAATGAATCACATTTCAATAAATGTGAAAAGTGAAAAATAGTTGGCTTTCCCCACTTCTCAGTGATTTCAGATTTAGACATTTGACCTAAGACATGCCTTTGACTATATTATCATGGTTCATTTACATATCAGTATCCATTTGTCTAGGACCAAACTGATGGCAGAGATTATATTCACCATGCCCAGCCCAGCTTGTGGCACAAATATTTTTAAATGAATAAATGAAGAAAAAAATGAACCTTGGGACTTAGAATTTCTCTCTTTGCCATTCAAATATTTGGCACACCAAAATATTTTAAATGAAAGGGAATATGAAATTAAAAGTGTTTTTTAAAAAAAGTGAACAAGTAAAAAGTCTTTTTACTTTTATGAGTTTTACTTTTGTAATGAATATCTATTAAACACTTTTTATAACTTCTCTACCATACATAAATGTAAGAAAATACACAATATTAACATGAGGGTTAACAAAAGGCAAGTAAGTAAAGACAAAAATGATAAGACATTAGATTCATAGATCAATAAGAAAAAAGCAAATGACCAAATAGAAAAAAATGGGAAGAGGAAGAGGAATTCACAGAAGAGGAAATACAAATGACAGTAAATATATGAAAAGCTGTTCAACCTCACTAGTAATCAGAAAAATGCCAGCTAAAACAAGATTGTGTTTTCAACCATCGAACCGGCAGAAATTAAAAGGATTTATAATATCCAGAGCTGGCATGGATAAATGAAAATAAGCACTTTTATACACTGTTGATGGGAATATAAATCGATAAACCTATTTTGAAGAATAGTTGACGGTATCTCAAATTTTTAATTTGCAACTTTTAGACAACTAGGACTCTCTTCTAGGAAAAATACTTTCATATGAGAACAAAGACATATATAAGATATTGATAGCAGCATTGTTAATGATAGAGAAAAATTATAAACAAATTAAAATCCTCCAACATAGGAATTTTAAATTATTATATAGTCATACCATAGAATATTATACAGCCATTAAAAATAATGCAAACTTCAATGGGTTGACTTAGAAAGATCTCCAAAACATATTATTAAATAAAGAAATTAAAAGCATATTAGAAACTAAAAATTTGAGCATAATAACATTTATATAAATTTGTGTATGTTTATTGAATGAACAAACTTGTGACTTGGAAAGGCTCTTTAAGCTACAGAAGTATTTGCTTCATTAATCTGTTTTGAACAAAATGCTACGTTACAAATGAAGAAATGCTACATTAAAAATGTGGTATTATATATGCTGAAACAGAGTTGGTATGATACTCACCAAACTCAACAGTTGCTACTGATTGAGAGGAGGACAAAGGGGTACTAACATGTTTTACTCTACCTAGTTCTGTATAATCTGAATCAGTTGCAACAAAAATGTACAAATATGTAATTTAAGCAGCCAGATTTTTCCTTAGGAATGGATAGCACATCAAAATAAGTAATTAAAATTAATTAAGTTTATTCCTTTTCCGTTTTACATAGTCTGTGGCTCTTACCACCTGGTAGGCTATGAGGCAGTAGCCAACTCTCGGATGGAACTCTGATCCATTCATGGAAAGTGAAGGATATAATGAAAACCATCATGGCTTTAAACAGCTTGAAGAGGAGTGGAGATGATGGTGACATTACTCAACTCTGATCCCTCAGTAGATTATTTTCTAGAGCACACTTGGAAGCTAAAAATAAAATGATTTAAGAGAAATAAACAATTTCTAGGGATTAATAAGGATATCTGCAAGTATTAGTATTGATTGACAACACACCTGAAACATTCCTGTTTTTTCAATTTACCTTTCCACCTATTGTCATAAAGAACAGACAGTATCTCTACTGCCATGCAGTTTTACAATGCTGAGCAAGTAACGTCTCGATTTCCTCCATAGACTATAACTGCTCACTGCTGATCTTGAAAATCCTTTTGCAGAAGTAATGATCTCCCTATTAAATTGTGGTTGAATCATTCGTGCTCAATAGAGGGTGCATTAGTATTTCAAGCAATACATTTTCCAGTAGCGTGAACACTAACGCAGAAGCCCACTGTGCACAGTACACATGTCACATGGCTATTTTTCCAGTGAAGGACATTGAAAAACTATCTAAGAGCTTATTTTCCTCTTGATCTGTCATCTGTGTACTCTATGGACAGCTTGTCTGTCACTGTTCAATTGTTTGAAACAAAATGCATTCTCCTATATTGGACTGTAAGAATTGATAAACACAGAGATGACCCACCTATTCACAGCTGAAAAGCAACAAATGTCAGCAACTTGCTGTAACCTGACTACATCTTAATAACAAGCACCACTGACAACAAAAAGCTTCCCTTCTATTTTGAGTGCATTCTCATAGGGTTTATAGAAATTTTAATAGTGCTTTCTCAGATACCATTTTTCTTGGTTGTATCTACATTTGTCAGTCAGAAACCTTTACAAAAATTTGTTTCTCCTTTAAGAAAAAAGAAGTCTTAGAATACTTTTGAATTATAATTTTAATTAAGCTAAATTCTACTAATTTGAGGTAACTCAGACTTTATTGGCAGCATGCTCTTGTGAATATGTACCATTTTAATTGCATTAAGGTGATATTTTTAGTTTCCTGACCATTGTATAAAAAAAGAGCTGTCTTTTCGGTAGTTGTCTGCCTCATATCATACACATTCTCATATATATATTATATATATATATTTTATATATATGTATATATACAGCAACACTCATTTAAAAAAAGATAGCTTCTGGTAATAACTGTTAATTGGGAAAAATTATAGAAAATAAACAGCATAATAACCCCCAATACATTAGTGCAGATGTAGTAACTATAAAATGGATAATCAAATCACCCTCTGAGGTATTCAGTTGCTTTTCATACTTGGAACAGAATTCAAGTAATGGAAAATGAAACTTCACAATTTTACAGAGAGGAGAATGGTTGGCAAAAATAAGCTTGTCATGGTTTAATTTGAGGTTTTCTAGCTTATTAAAAATTTTCTTTTTGAATTCTAAATTCCCTGAAGCATTGTCAGTTCAGGGGCCAGGTAGCTTGAAGGTTAATTAATTCAGCTACTCAGCAACCCCACAAAAGGCCCCTTTACTTCTTTCCCTGTTTCTCCTCTGCCCGTCTGTATTCAGTTTAGCTCTCTTTCTGGTTGCAAGATGACTATTGCAGTTCTAGTCATGCCACCCAGACCTAATATTTCCAGAGGAAGAGGAATTGTTCACTAAGCTGTCCCAGAAGCACCCCAGCTGATTTCTTCTCACATCGTGTTAGCTAATGATACCCATTCCTCAATCAATCACAGGCAAATAGAATGGGATTATCACAAATGGTTTTATGAACATGGCCAAATGGAATAGGGTGGATTACCCAGCATAAACTGGGTTCTGCTTGAAAAGAAGAAATAGTTTGGTGAATGTTTACTGGATAGACCTGAAACAGTATCCAGTATCTACCGCTCCTTGCATTTACTGCTTGTTATATACATATCCGCCTCCCTGTGAAAATATATGCTCACTGAAAATGGGTGCTAGTTCATACCCACATTTGTATGTGCTTAATTATTATTCATGCTCAGTACATGTTACACATTTAGCAAATATTTTCCAATTAATAAATGGATGAATGAATGAATGTTAGAATAATCATAAGAATAGAAGCAAATTTACAGCGAAGTTAACAAAGCTTAAGTTTTAAAGGCCTTAGGAAGGACCTAAGAAAAGCCTTAGAAATACATTCATGTGTGATAATATATTATTAAAAATTTTGCAAAAGTAAGATATTTTAACTGCAATTGGTTAAAATTGCTGACTCCCCTTTAAATGGCTTACCCTCTATCACATTTCTCTCAGTGTTGAAGTGACCATGAGCATTTTGGGAATTCAGTTATCAGAAAGTTGAGCTGAGGATACATTTATTTGGAGTTCAGTGGGATATATTCATTTGTTTCTCAGTCACTTTGTTGTGCAATAATGTTATTGCTAGCCACCTGGTATAGGAATGGTTTCCAGAAATCACTCTCTCTCTGCCCACCATGCTGATTCACTGCAAGGTGACACAAAGGTGCGGGGCCAGAAGTGTTGTGATTGAACGTGTCATACAGTGTATGCCCCAAAAGTATTAATAGTGAAGGAGAAACAAGGACTGAAAGGAAAGGAGCTGAAAACTAGTCTGTACAAAATCCTTTCTATCATCAGATATGTAAAATTGTAAGTAGAGGCTTCAGTTCTTATCAAGGTCCATCAAAACAGAAGATCTCTCCTGTCAAAAATATTTTTGATGATGCAGTGCATCCAATTTTAAAAGCTCCATGCCTTTTTTTTTCACTTTTAGTGGGTGTTGCATGAAACAGAATTTATCAGAATTCCTGTATTTGTAGGGCACAAATCTGTAGCAGTACTACAAATAGCAAGTTTGCCTTTAACAGCTAATATATTAAAGAAAACTGATCGGTTTTCCCCAATTTAGCAACCATCATAAAAATTTATGTGACATTACCCATAAAATGTTATAAAACTGACAGAAATTTTTCTACTAATAATAAAACCAAATTTTGACCAATGATTTCTTTATAGAAAATAATATCATAGTGTCATTGACTCTTAAAACCTTTGACTAGAAGTGACAACTATTATTTACACCTACGTTTTGTTGACCAAAGCAGGTCACATGGCCAGGCCTAACTTCAAAGAAGAAGGCAAAAACAATCCCTCTGTTTACTTAAACAGA
This sequence comes from Eulemur rufifrons, assembly GCF_041146395.1. Lineage (NCBI taxonomy): Eukaryota > Metazoa > Chordata > Mammalia > Primates > Lemuridae > Eulemur > Eulemur rufifrons. The sequence goes on from NC_090989.1 coordinate 43,664,969, forward strand.
GAAGAACAGGTATTTGTAAACAGTCAATGATGATTACTACAAGTACTGTTATCACTAGTTAAGGAAACTGAAGCATGGAGAAAGCTAAGTAACTAGCCAAGATTACACAAATAATAAAATGCAAATCTAAGATTCAAATCCAGGCTCAAATCCACATCTTAACCACTATGCTTCTACTTTCTTTGACATAAATTTTTTGGTACATCCCTGAGCCCTGGAATAGCAAATGGCATTACCTTAAGCGTTATATTCTTGCTGAGAAATCATGACAAGTAACACAAGCAAGATCCACATATCCTCTAGTTTAATGGGCAACACAGCTTAAACTCTCATTCATTATATTCATTCGACAAACCTTGCAAAGCACGTTCAGAAATTATAAATGAATGTAGGTATTCATTTATGATGTGTTGTCACATCGGTTTCATGGGGAAAGATAGGAAGAAACTCTCTAACACTGGCTGGAAGTAGGAATTATCTGATGACTAAAGGGTCATCTATTGGACATCTAACAGAATGACTCATTGCAAATGATCAATAGACTTCCTTCCCTTCCTTCCTTCCTTTTCAATCTCTTCCCGTACTTGTTTCCACCTTCTCTTTCACAAAAATTTATTGCATTCCTGGTGGATGGCAAGTATTAAGAATTGAAGAGAGAAATAGAAATAAGATCTATCCCCAAGGAACTCACAATCACAGCTGTAAATCAGACACATAAATGCAATGTAAGATTCAATGAGACACACTCAAAATCTTCTGAAATTCAAACTCTACATATATGCCTGATTTTATAGCACAGGACAAGACTGTAATTTGCCAAGATATGTTTATTACAGCCCTCAGCCTGTGAATTTATTTAACATCCTTTCTACTGCATAAGACCTTTTGGCTTCATTCACTGATATGTTTACAGCTGACATGCACTATCTTTCCTGGCTTTTGTGCCCACATTTGTTTGCACTGACACATGGTGCTATAGTTTTATGCCTAGATAAGATTTCAAGTGTTTTCACTGAAATCATTCAGAATTATAGTAAAGAGATGCATTTATAACCATCAGAGAACAGTGGATCTTGGAGTGTGTGTTCTTTGGCATCTGTTATTAAGTATCTGTCTACCTTCACGGGCTTTAACGTATAGATTGTTTACCTGTGGCACAGAAAGAAAAAAAATCTCCCATATTTTGTGGGGGAAATTCAGTGTCTGGCTCTCACAATTCTGAGAGTTGTTTACAGCCATCCGGTAGAAAGTCTTACTTGTACTTCACCTGCAGTGATTTGTGTGTCAGGCTCTTTGTCTCTTATGGTGCATGAAGAGGACAAATGAAAGTCCTTTCCCCTGCAATATCTTTCCTGCTCGTGAAAGTTACTTTAACAAACTTTAATTACTGGCATGATAGCCTATCTCCATTCTCAATGTCAAAGGTCTTATTTTGCTTTCTTTTCCAAGTACATCTTTTTCAAATGCTTTATATGTATTAGTCTGCCATGGATCTTTCACTAGGAAAAAAACAGTGAAAGATAACATTTGTGCTGTGTTCCACAACTGGTTAGGGTCTGTTTTATCTTGATCTGTGTCTTCAGTTTTCTCCGTAGAAGTACGAGTAGTTGTTAAAATATTATTGGACACTGTTGTATATAATGTTGCTATGATGTTGTATTCAAAAATTTTAGCATTTCTCAAGAAGTTCAAACTGGAAGCAAGCTTTTCTTATTCATTGTAAGTTGTCAGAGATTGTAATATAATGAAATGTAGTAAGTATAGTCCCTATTTCAGAACGAGACTCTGAGGAGTTATGAGGAAAGATCAAGAGTAAATTAAATTATTTTGTACTGTGTTTTCCTTTCTGGGCATGAGGTACACGTTTCCACATAGTTTCTTTTGCAGCAGATGCTATATAATTTTGTTGAAATTATTAATGTTTTTAGTATTATAGAAAGTTTGGGAAAACAAAGCAAACAAATAAGAAATAAAGAGTAATTTCTGTAATAATGTTGCATAACAGGCCACCACCCAGAAATCTCAGAGGCGACAATAATAAGCCTTTATTTCTCATGCATGAGTCTGCAGGTCAGCTGAGGCAGCTCTGCTTAAAATGTCAGTTAGGGTTAGGTTTACTCCACATTTCTCGTGCCTGGACCCAGGCTGAAGGAGCAGCAGTTCTCTGGAGCATTCCCTTCTCATGGTGCACGGTGCAGGGCAGAAATGCCAGAATGATTAGCCAAACAATGCAAGCACTGCAAAGACCTGGCTGGGTGTGACACATGTTCCTCACTCACATTGCATTGGCCAAGCAGGCCTCCTGTCGGGCTCAAAGTCACCGAGGCAGCGGAGTATGCTTCCCTCCCAGGGGACAATGGCTAGGTCAGGGAGGACCAAGTGACACAATCCACTGTAAGTATCAATTACGACTCTGTCTTCCCCGTATGGGAAATTTCTAATTGTGTCTTTCAATGAACTTCAAGAAAAGCCACCTTTATTTCTTGGAGTATATTTCTTCTGTTATTTGATAGGTAATTTTCTGCTTCTGTTTGTCTTTCGTGTCTTCAACTTAGATCAAGGAATACCATTAATATGTGTTTCTACCACCGTTTATTAAAATTGATATAAAACTACCTAGTAATATGATTCTTTTGAAATAGATGATCACTTTTTTAAAAAGTAACAAGTACTTGTACCCAATTTTTTTCTAAATGATATTTTAAATTTTTAAAAGACTAACTTGTATTTTGTCCCACTTCTACATATGGGAAAGAGGTAATGATTTAATTAAAAGAGTAAAGCCCCTTTCATTCATAAAAGAACCATGCCACCATCCTAAATGAAGATTTTTAAATGTTCTTTGTATTTTTAACTTTGTCATTGTTCATTGAGTAAACCAACTGTATAGATTATGCCAATATTTTAAATACTCAAAATAGTTTTTACCTTTATTTCTTCAAACTTCTCCTTCCTATGAACCTTAACATGCCTCATATTTGCTATAATATTTCATCAGTTGGTATAATCAAAGATTTTTAAATGTTTGATTTACTTTTACACACATTAAACTCATAACATCAGATATTATGTGAAGTAGGCACATTTTGCCAGATAATACCATCTGCAGATAATGGAAACTTATAAAGTCATATGAAAGTTCACAGAATAATAAGTAAACTTTGATGTTTGTATTCGAGATCAGCCACATGGTTTGTGTTCATTCAAACATCTGTGATATTCAGCTTATTTACAAGGCCCAGGAACTATGGGTCTGCCAACAATTTGTCCTTTCAGTGTAATAGAGTGTAATAATAACATGTATGTTCAAGTCCATCAAAATTGATAATGTGCTGAAAAAATGTGAAGTTTGATTTTGGGGGCTAGATGTATAACAATTAATTTTGTTTAGGAAGATAATTTTTTTGGTGGGGAGAGCTTACCAGGGTGCTGGGCAGGCATCTCCATGGATCTGATCCAGGGGAAAGTGATGCCTCGTTGGTCCCTCCTAGCTGCCCACTCTGGGCTGAGCAGCTGGGAACCTAAAACCTAGTTCCAGGAGCTGAGTGAGCCAACCTTTCTCATTGCTGCATTTAGTTTTCAACAACTTTATTAAGATATAATTTACATACCACAAAATTCATCTATTTAAAGTATACAATGATTTTTTGTATATTTACAATGATTATTTGTATATTTTGTATATGTACATCTATGACCATAATCTAATTTTAGAACATTTTCATCATCCCCTGTAAAAACCCCAAATCCATTAGCAGTCATTCCTTATACTCTTCCCACTCCCCTGCAGCCCAAGGCAACCACAAATCTACTTTCTATTTTTATGTATTTGCCAATTCTGGACAAATGAGATCATACAATTTGTGGTCCTTCGTGACTGGCTTCTTTCACTAAACATAATGTTTTCAAAGTTCATCTATGTTGTAGCATATATCAATACTTAATTCTTCTTTGCCTAGTAATATTGCCTAGTATTATTCCACTGTATTATTATGCCTTGCCTAGTAATATTCCACTGTATAAATATACCACATTTGTTTATCCGTTCATCAGTGAAGGACATGTGAGCTGTTTCCACGTTTTGGCTATTAAGGAGAATGTTGCTATGAACCCTACAAATTTTTGTGTGGACATTTTTTCATTTCTGTTGGTATACCTAGAAGTGAAATTGCTGGGTCATGGTATAGTTTAACAGATTAACTCCCTATTTAACTTTTTGAGAAGCTGCAAAGTTGTTTTCCAAAGTGGCTGCACTATCTTACCATATCAATAGTAATGAATTAGAGTTCTAATTACAATACATTCTTGCAAACACCTGTTAATGTCTTTTGACTATGACCATTTCTAATGGATGTGAAGTAAAATCTCACTATGATTTTGACTTGCATTTCCCTAATTAGTAATGATGTTTAGCATCTTTTTATGTTAGCCATTCATATATCTTCTTTGGAACAAACAAAACTCAGACCCTTTGCCTATTTTCTAAATTGAGCCATTTGTCTTTTTATAATTGAATTATAAGAGTCCTTTATATGTTTTAATACAAGTCTCTTTTCAGATAGCATATGATTTACAAATACTACCTCCCACTCTGTTGGTTGTTCTTATTACTTTCTTGGAGATTTCATTTGAAATACAGAATTTTTAATTAAGGGGACATGAACTTTATATTTTTCTTCTATCACTTATGCTTTTGTTGTTGTGTCTAAAAAATCATTGCTTAACCCAAGTTCACAAAGATATACTACTGTGTTTTCTTCTAATAGTTTTATAGTTTTAGCTCTTAAATTTAGATCTGTGGTCCCCATTTTGGACTAATTTTTGCATATGGTGTAAGGAGCCAAATTTCATTTTTTTGCATATGGATATTCAGTTGTCCCACATCATTTGTTGAAAAGACCATTTTCCCCCATTGAATTATCTTGGCCCATTTGCCTCAAATCAGTTGGCTATAAACATTTATTTGTGACCATTTATTTTGGGACTCTTTATCCTATTCCATTGACTTGTATGTTTATTCTTATGCTAGTACCATACTGTCTTTTTATTTAATTTTTTTATTTCAGCATATTACGGGGGTACAAATGTTTAGATCACATATATTGCCTTTGACCTGAGTTAGAGCTTCAAGCATGTCCATCCCCCAGACAATGCACACCACACCCATTAGGTGTGAATATACCCATCCCCTCCCCCACCATCTGCCTGACACCCGATAAGTGTTACTACTATATGTGTACTTAAGTGTTGATCAGTTAATACCAATTTGATGGTGAGTGAATGTGGTGCTTGTTTTTCCATTCTTGTGATACTTCACTTAGTAGAATGGGCTCCAGCTCTATCCAGGATAATACAAGAGGTGCTAGATCACCATTGTTTTTTTGTGGCTGAATAGAACTCCAGTACCATACTGTCTTGATTATTATGTCTTTGTAGTAAGTTTTAAAATCTAATAATCTGAACCCCCTATCTTTGTTGTACTTTTTAAAGATTGTTTTGGCTATTGTGGGCCCCTTGCATCTTGGTTTAATTTTTAAAGTCCAGATATAAAGTTTTTAGCCCATTTTTTTTGTTGTTGATATTTATTTTTGGCCTGAATTGCACATAGCCTAGTAAATGATCTCATAAAATGAACAATATGCATGTGGTTAGGAGAACGGTTATTGACTTTTATAAATATACATATATTCACATTCTAAAACATCTCTAAGCTTTAAATATTGTTGTTTAAGGAAAAGTATATATTTGAATTTTAAACTCTAATTACCCTAACAGTCAGTTCATATAGCAACTTATTTATCTCACTGCACGAAAATATCCAGCGAAGCAATAGTTGTAAATTGACATTGATGTGAATGTGATTAATTCTGGAAGGGCACAAACCACATGGCATCCCAAGCAGAAAAAAGGATAAAATCCACTTCTAGCCCCTTCTGAAATTCTTGCCTTGAACTTTTAACTGTAAAAACTTAAAGCAACCCTTAAAACTAGAGAAGAGCAGTCATAGAAAGGATTCACAGAACTAAGGGAATGGTTGCTGGTTTCAAAGCTTTGCCCAACAATCATAATCGTTTTTTGGATCTGAGTTTATTTTGGCACAGAGGTACTATGGAGAGGCTTCCTTAGTGGTCATGGCCCTAAGAAATTAATAAACTCACCTCTCTGTCCCCAAATCTAAATAATTTAGAATATAAAACATGGAATCCATTGTCAGTACCTCTTTCACTGCATGGGAAATGTTTTTTTATTTAGATTTTGTCCTACTGCCAAATTTGTTAAAGCAGATTGTTTTCATCTGTCTTTCCTTTTCCTGTTCTTAATAGTTATGCAAAATTTGACTGGCTGAATATAATTAACTCTCCTATTTTTATGTCTTTCTCAATGAAAGATTATGAAGAAGAACTTCTGGAATATTTAGTAAACCTTTCGCAAATAATCAGTCTTTGATCAGAATTTTTAAATAAGATGCTTGGAAGACATTTCAAAACCAAGGTTTTGTTTTTATTTATTTTTTCTGACCCAGGCCTTTTTGTGGTACACTTGCCAGAAATATCATAAATCTTAAAAAGGCCATCCTTGCCCTAATCCAATTGACCCTCCTGTGCTGAATCCCCAGCTAGCTCAGGAGTTCTATTGGACCTCACTGCCATTTTCTGAATAATTTAAGTGATTTACAGTGCCTTGTAAAAAGCACTGAAACATCTCTGTGTGTGACTTATTTGCTTTTGATTTACAGTGACATCTTTTCATAGTAGGGGAAAGTTGCTGAAAAACTTTCCTAACACATTATGCTTTCCATTCATACTCAGATGACTGTGGCTTAGTTATCAGTGACCTCAATTTTCTGCCCTGTTGTTTTTCAAATTAAAAAATACATATGGGCAGCTTCTTCACAAAGTCACACATTAAATAGCATTACCCATTAGATCATTATCCTGTGTGCACTCTGCCATTACCAATGGCTACCTGACCTTTAGAATGAAGGAGAGCATTATGAGCATCTACTGAGATATTAAAAGTTTTAATATGATTCACATTTCTTAGGGTCAGCTGGAATGTTTACACTGCAGCCAGGATGGTGACTCAGGGAATGACACGTGTGGTGGGTAAGGGGCCCTTGTCAAGGCTTCATGACGGTCTGATAATAAGAAAGAGAGCAAATGAGGAAAATGCCGTCTGGTGCAGTGAGATAGGCATTTGTAAAGAAGACGGAGCACGCGTGAAGTGCTCTGCCCTACACAGAGCATAAGCAGATGCAGAGGGCCTGCCTGTGTGGGTGCCTTGTCATTTAAATTAGGCAACCAGGGAAAATGCTGAGGAGCATCAACTGAACAAGGAGAGGCACATAAATTGTTGGTAGAGAAATTCAGACCTCTGGGATCAGCAGCATCATTATTTGTTTACATAAAACCATTTTCTAATCAGAAGCCTAGAATAAATAAATAAATAAAATAAATATTTAGTTTCTTTTAAGGGACAATTGTTTCTTCTATTTGGATAATTTAGCTAGGATGATTTCATGGACGTAATTATCAGCAAAATTGATTACATCAAAAACGTATGAACCTTGTATGTTTCACTTTTTTTTTTTTTTTAAGACAAGGTCTGGCTCTGTCACCCAGGCTGAGTGCAATGGCACAATCATAGCTCACTGAAGCCTCAAACTCCTGGGCTCCAGTGATCCTCCTGCCTCAGCATCCCAAGTAGCTGGGGCTATCGGTATGAACCACCATGCCCTTCTAATTTTTAAAACTTTTTTTGTAGCGATGGGGCTCGCTGTGTTGCCCAGGCTGGTCTCAAACTTCTGGCCTCAAGTGATCCTCCCACCTCAGCCTCCCAAAGTGCTGGGATTACAGGCAAGAGCTACTGCACCCGGCCATGTTTCGCTTTTGAACAAGGATTTTGTATGGAAGAAGAAATGATGTTGATAAGATTGTGTATAGTGGTTTAACACCATTGTTTTCTAGAGTCCATGTCTTAGAGCAAGTGTTTGAGCAAATTAAAAAGGCAAAATAAGGTAATATTTGCAAAATGTCTAGCAAAGTGCCTAGTAAAAAAACACTCAATAAATGTTAGCTATCATCATCATCATCATCATCATCATTGTTTTCGTCTAGCAGATGGCTATATTTGTGCTAGGTCAAGGTCACATTGATTTGCACAAAGCTCTTCATCTAAGGTAACAGAATTAAAGAACTCCTTTGTACCTAACATGTTACTCCCAAATTTGTCCCCTATTTTAACTATTTAAGTCACAATGGTCCACAATTAACTTTTATACCAAGCACAAACAGTTGTCAAAAAACCTAGTTTCTAGTACTACTCCACCACTCACTATAATACAGCAAGTCTTACTCTTTCTGGGCCACCGTTAGGATAGATAATATCTATGAGTCCCTTTCATATCCAATATTCTATGGGGTAGCTCAAGGAGCAAAATTGCAGGGAAAGTATTATAATATATTGCATTCACTTTTAATCTGTCCTTGGAATTCACCCCACCTCTTCCCCAAGCAAGCTCCACATCTTCTTTAAGAGTGTCAATTCATTGAGTAGTACTGCAGGCTGCAGAAACTCTCACTGTATAGTGTCAATGCTGTGGATATCAAATATTTACTAAGGATAAAAACCTGTTTTAACCTACTTGGAACTAAAATTGAACTTTTAGACACTATTCCATAACAGAAAGATACCTGTTGTTTTCAAACTCTCTTTTACTATTTGTAGTGCCTTTGACCTTCATGCAAATTCTATAGCATGCAGTCAAACTTTTTTTAACTGTTTATCCCTGGGCAGTACCATCTGATATGAGTAGTATTCCATCAAAATGAGTTTTTTTCCTGAGGAAGTCTTGCTGTAATATATCATCAGTGTGACAGCCAGTGTATTATACATTACAATAAAACATCCCCAGAGCAAAGGTACATGTGATGATGAATTATGCTAATATGTTATTGTCATTATGTTATCAGCACTCAGAGAGTGATTTAGTGAGATACATCATCAGTGAGAGATTATCTGATTTTGTATTACTCAAAAAATGACACCATTATGGAAAACCACAAGCAGATTCCGTTGATTAATAGGGTTGGTGATATTCTAGTGCCAGAACTCCTGTATTGTGGTATATTAAAATGTCCTTTGAAACTGAAAACAAGTTAAAGAAAGATGAGTCCACGAGGTGAGGTTGTAAAAGCGCTGTCAATTTAAATACTATTACTGTAGACAGAGTGTATAGTTAAATATAAACCAAAAGTCATCCTTTGTCCTTTATTCAAACATTTGACAGATATAGTTCTACTTAATTATCTCTAAGAAGCCTGAGTACTTCTTAGAAGAAGCTATCTATTGTAAGAGCACTGGTTATCCTATAAATCTACAGTCTACTGGTAACACTTTGTCATGATATATGCATTATGTCCCAAATCACTGAATTAACCAGACATATCACTAGACTTCATTGGTGAGTGACAGCTAATTTACTCAGAGTATAAACTGATGACTTCTGTTATAGCATCTTTTTTTTGCACAAAACCTTGTACACATTAGGCACAGAAAATATACTTGCTAAATTGAGTTAATTATTTTTCCTATAACTTTCTGTATTCAAAACCTCAGATATAACAAGTCTGACACCAAACTATATTAGGTTAAAACAGCCAGACACCATGGATTGCAAATAGAAAACAGCTTCATTTTTCTCAGTAGTGCTTATTCCATTATGATCTCATGAGCTAATATTTCTGCTTCTTCCCTGACGCTTTCTAACTAAGGTCTCTGACCCATTGATCATCAGAGGGTTTATGAGGAGGAGAATGGAGAGCAAGATAGATCTCATTTGATTGATGCTCTCTTAATCTGGCATTGATGCTCTCTAAGCTTCCTAAGTAATTAAAACTGACTTTTCTCTCATGGAATACTTTCATAGGTTCTTTGTGGACCGCCTTTCCATTCCTATACCTCTCTTTCCTAAGGGCTTCTTAATAGATTCCATGACTTTTGGAGCTTATGACTTAAGATTACCTCATTAGTCTCTGTTTTCCAGCTGTTCCCCTCTCTGTTGGCACCACCTTATCCTAGTAAGTGTCTTATACTTTTGAACAAAGTCCCTTTGGAAAAAAAAAAAAAAAAAGACCTAAGCTGGCCCCATCCCACAAGGCTCATATCTGACCCACAGGGAATATACTCCTTTGCCCTGATGTCATTGAAAGCACAGCTGTATCCTCCTTCAATAATTATAACAACTAAATTTTGCTGAGCATATACCATGGTCCAGGCATTGCTACATGTATTAACTTATTAAAATTTTCTAAAAGAGGAGGGCAGTATTATCCTCATTTTGCAGATGAAGAAACTGAGGCACAGAGAGATTGATTTACCCAGTGTTACAAGACCCAGTGTTGGGAGAGCCAAGCCTCAGCTGTTGGTGTTCATAGCTTCAGTGTGTATGTCTTAACTATGATACTTAATTGTGCATTTAGTATTAGCACTAAATACTAAATTTAGTTTTAGAACTACCTACTATTGTTCTCTCATTAGAACAGGTACCAACTAACCAGTGTCTCACCTTTAAGCTTTTCCAGGCGTGGATTCAAAACAAGTGCCTTGTATTTTCCCAAACTTCAGTGGTGAATGAAACTTCTCCCAGTGGTCTTATCAAGGCCTCTCACTAGATATAAGATGAGGGGTCCCACAACACTCCAGCTATGTTCTTCAAAAATAGTGATTCTCATCCCAGCCTCTTCCACCTCGGTGATCTGAGCAAGGGATCAAAAACCAATATATTTGTTCTTTTGTTTCTAAATCTCCTTTTCAATCATTTCAGACAGATTTACAACATAGGATACTTGCTAGGTATTATTTTTTTTTTTCTCCTTGGCCTTTTGGGGCTTCAACCAAAATTGAGACAGAAAAAGTCCTATTTTAACATCCTTTTACAAAAAATGAAGGACATTTTCTGTAACCTAAAAGGCAAGGATACAAGAGTGTATGGCTTCTAGGAACGAGTGATATGTCTCTTCGTCAGTAGTGAAAACCTCAAAAGATGGATGTGTGAAAGACCTCAAGAAATGTTTCAGGGTCATGAAAGGAGCTTTTACTGCAGCTGATTTATGTGTGCAATTTCAATAGGGCAGCCTGTGCTAGAGTGCTTCCAGGGATCCACTGGTTAGATCATGATGAAGTTGGCATCAACCTGTCAGGGCTCAATTTGGCTTGGAGGTGTGTTATCAATTTCCAGAGCACCTAATATACTCGACTGAATGGACAGGATGTGGAGCACTGTGGGTCCCAGCAATCATTTTATATCAATCTATCCCACAGGTGAGGGTGCCGCTGGCTCTCCTCCCCAAACTGCTTCCATCTAAAACCTCCCAAGAAAACCCCCAAAATAGGTTGACTGAGTATTCTCACTCCTTTTATATACTCTGGGCCTTAGTTTTATTGGCATGCTAAGTGAAGTAAGATATTAATGACTTTTAAGGATAAATGCAAAGCATTAAAAAATAGCCAATGTATGCTTGTTTTATTCATCTCCTTACTAATAAAGAATTAGACAATAGTCATTGTCTTAAGAAGAAAAAAATTAATGGCAAACTGCTTCCAATATAATACTTGACTTAAAGGTGTTTTTGCAAAACTGTAGTTTGCCACCTACAAATTCCTCTTCCTTGTGGGAAGCTTGTCTTTTACCTCTCAATGTTGAAAGAGGAAATTCTAGTGCTTAAGAAAGTGAAATAATAAATTTCAAGATAACACAATAGAGTTAATGTGTAAAGCTCTTAACATTTATGGAATAATTTATTCCTGATATTTTACTGGGTTTTGACAGAAGGACGACAGTATTATGGAATGGAAGAAGCACTAGTTTGAAGACAGAGGCCTGTATCTAAATCTTGGCTCTGGCACTTGCCAGCCATGTTCTCCTGGAAACTTTTCCTGCCCTTTCTGACCTTCATTTTATTTGTCTGAAAATGGTGACACCTCTTTTTATTCACCATAGTAAACTGAATACAGGATCTGTACCTTATCTGTCTTTGTGTCCATCGGTCGCAGCACAGTGCACAGCAATAAGTGCATCACGATGAGTAAATATGTCTGTGAGGAATTATTATCTTCCGTCTACAGATGAGCAGATGGAGGTTTAGAAAGTTTAAGTGAACTAATGTTACACAACCAGTAAGGAAAAGGCAATGGTCAGTTGTGAGAAAAGGATCAAATTCTGGAAATTCTGACATAGACAGAGTACAAAAAAGAAACATCAGTCACTATAAAAGAGAACACCCAGGTGTATATAGACAGATTTCAGATATATATATTTCAGGGTATTCTATTGTGAGAACTAGTTTATTCCCCTTAAGTCTCTGCAGATACTTATTCTTAGCAACAATTACTATGATGCATCCCCTCTTGGTGAAGATAAAGTATATAAAACAGGTATAATATTAATACGTTGTTTCCCATTTTGAAATAACAAAAATTTTTTCATCACTGTGTTCTATAAAGTGTTTAGCAAAGACAGAAATATGAAAAGAAATAATACTAATAATTACTCTTATGTGAGCTCAGTACCATTGTAAGCATTTCAGGTACATTCTCTTCTTTAATCCACACAACAAACTTATACTATCATTATCTTTACTTTATGGATGAGAAAATTGAGGTATAGAGAGTTAAAATCTGTCCTAAGACTCATAGCTCGTAAGTTGCAGTGCCAGGATTCAGATCTAAGCAGTGTGACTTGAGAGCCTAAGCTCTTGACCTCTGCACTTTTATGCACAGTATAGTAAGTAGAGAAATGTTGAACATAAAAACAGCAACTTGACATGCAGTTCCCAAGTCTAACACAGACATTAAAACTTAAAACTCAGCAAGAATACAAAGCCTGCAAGAATAAACTGTGCTTCTCAGAATGACCAAAAAATAGCCAGAAAACTTATGAAAATTAATTTCTTTTACTGCTATTCCCTTATGCCACGATTTTCTACAACACATGTTCAGATAAGCATTTAACTAAATATATTTTGTTTGAACTTGTTTTATGACTGGAATAAGTTCCCTGAATTTTCAAGGGATGACAGAAATATTGATTCTATGGCAACTGCCTTAGTGCAGGTTCCCTAGAAAACAGAGCCTCAGAAAAGGATTTAAAAGGATGATGCTTTATTTTGGAGGTATTTAATGCAAAACCAGGGCAGCTGGATGAAGGGAAAATGGAAGTGAGGCAAGGAAGAATGTGACACAACACTAAAATATATTACTGTGCTTCCTCCTTCTTCATGTGGACCACAAAAAGACACAACCACTGGGAGACGTGTCTACTAACCATGCAGAACTTGCTCCAAATGGGCAATATGGAGAAACCATGCTCTGAATTCATTTATGGGAAGAAGCAAGAAAGATGGAGATCCCTGTGCAACTCTTTTCTGTCTGTTTCCCCTTGACCAATGTTAGTCATATTGTGAATTAATTCTCTCCTTCTCCCAATGAGTGAGCTGGCACCTTCAATGACCATATGGGATGCCAGATTTCACATTCCCTGATGCAGTGTGTCCTTCAAGTCCAGAAGTGGTAGAAGTCACAAATTCTGGGCTGATGGGACCTGACTGGGTGGGGGCGGACCTGGCACTCCCAAGACAAGTGGTCCAAGAATCATGGTCCAACAGGCAGGTGAAGCTAATAAAAACTGACATATTCCTTAATAATTGTGTAACTTTTAGGAAATCAACCTCCTTAGCTGAGTTGAACAGAATATCTACAGTCAAGGCCACTAAGAAAGAAATATCTCCTTTAAGGCATAATAGCATCTAGAGAATGGGACATAAAGGAAAAAGAAATATGTACACTCTACACATGTATGTGTGTGTATATGTATATTTTATATATATATAATTTCCTTCAATGTCACAAAATATTCGGTCCTGCATATTATAATCAATCAAACCCAGTAGATTTTCAGAATGTAATTCCGAAAAGATGTGGTTCTTCAGAGCCAGTGTTCTATCAGTGGCAGACCAGGACAGGACAGCCCTGACACAGCAGGCTAAAGGGTGGAAAAGGCATTGGGAAGGAGTAGAACATGTGGCAACCCCACATGGACCACGTCACAGGCCAAAGGCCAGGAGGCAGGTAGATTGTGACAGGGGGTAAAGAGAAAGGTTTCCCTGTTGGTGGGAAGAGCATGCTATCCAGAGAATCTGGTAATGAGTTATAGTTCAGGAAGGCAAACAATTTTTGTACTAGACACAGTCTGGATTTTAGGGTCAAGAATTCCAGTATTGGTTTATTGTGATAAAACCTATAACCAGATAAACATAGGACAAGTATCCAGATATGAAAACTGGACAGGGATTGATCTCAAAGAGCCAAGCAGAAGCTAATAGACTGGGACACCCACACTGCTGATTCAGTGTTGAGTCTTACAGCTATACGGGCTCCCTGTATAGAGGTAAGAGTTGTTCCAAAGCCTAGGAAGGAGCTTAGTATTGGCTGAGTATTCTACCTTGGACAGATCAGAAGTCTATAAGGCAAGGAGTCAGATGAGAGGGCCAAACAAGTCACTTAATTACTAAGTTTCCTGAATGGAAGTACATTGATAGTTATATCTTTTCAGCAAAAATGTATTATGCACTTATTATATCTAATATTTAATAAATATTGTGGATTAGCAACAAATATAAAAATTCTATAATTTGTTGTATATTTTGATAGTCTCCTTTAATGTATTTCTTTTGATCATAGATTATCAATCACATATATAATTTCATTTTTAATAGTAAAATGTAAGATAGATACTGTTTGCCTTTGTCTAACAATGATATACCTACCTTCTTGACTGTTGTACAGTATAACTTTACTTGTAATTTGATGTTCATATTCACCTGTAATTCATTCCTTCTTCCCTTCCATCCCCCATCAAGTATAATGCAGTCAATTCCTTAAATCATAGGTGATAGGAATAATGTATAGAGATACTAAGCCATTTCCCCAAATTTATAAATTGAGTGACAAGTTAAAAATAATATCAGGCATCTAGATTCCAAATTTCAGTGTTCTCAAAGGTAGCCTCTCCTCACAACTGGCAAGAATATCCTGCTGTGACAATCTAACCCTTACACTCCAATTAAATATAAAAACAGTCCTGAATCTTTTTCACCCAGTTGTACTGTCAAGGCTGGTATAACTTGACTGTCATATAAAGCTCTTTAAATCAGGCTGCCAAGAAAAAATTATTGTAGTACGAATTTTAGCATTCAGAAATATTCACTCCCCTTTCACTTACATGGATTTTAAGGGTCAAAGCTATGCATTTTTATCAGATATTTTATTATCTTTCAACTTTGCAAAGATCGGTATGTTAGAATAGAAGAAAAATTTTTTCTCCTTTAATGCTGCCGTGATTTGGTATAAGGAAAATACTAATGAGGATTTTTATTACTTATTGAAAGTTCCCATTTGACAAAATGAGAAAGTTTTATGTAAGAGATGGATGCAATGTTTAAATTCCATAGTACTTTTGGAAACTAAGCATCTGGTCAAAATAGATGAGCATTTAGAAAAAGGATAAAAGTGTGGCATTTTGAATTTTCTTAGAAACATGATGCTTCCAAGAAGAGCTACAGCAAGTTTCAGCAAAAATTTAAAAACAACCGTGACTTATAAATCTAAGCACAGAGAGAAACTTTTAGAAGTAGGTTTTTTTCCATTTATTTTAAAGGTAATATTGTTCTTATTATAATGTCTAATAATGATGAATTTTTCTGTCATATACTGGTACAGCAAGCTAATCACTATTTCCCTTATTGTCATACCAATGTAACCACTGGTACTTTTAGGAGATGACATGCAGGTCATTCTGGCTTCAACCCCCACAGATTGATTGAATCACCTTTTTTTTTTGGCAGATTAGATTATAAACTCCATCATTTAACAGAATGAACTATAAAAATGTCTGGGACTTTCTCTTAAAACAAACAAACAAAGATCCTAAATAAAGAAACCCAAGTTTAATAGAGTTAACCTATCATCCCATTTTATCATCAACAACATGAGCACCTGCCGTACTAAATTTAAGGCAGCTCTTTCTCCTTAAATCATAAGAGTTAATCTTTCCTTTTTAAGAGATACTCGGGGAAGGGAGGGTGAGATCATTTTAGGGTTGGAGAAGGAGAAAGATTGACAGCACTGGCTGAAGTCAGGCAGAAAGCAGTCTGCCCTCGGGAAGCATTTCTAACAGCCACGCTAATGCACTACAACGCTGACATTGAACTTCCTCTGGATTCCAGAAAGAAGCCATTTGGGAAGAGCCTGTCGATAATGTAAAACTGGGCCAACGGATCTGGTTGTGTACTGCTTGCAAACGTCTACCCAAGACTAATTGGAGATGACTGAGCTCATGTTTCAAGTGAAAAATATGAGCATAGCCATCCTCAAATGAAAAAAACTTTCCTGCAAATAGGATGTTATTTTTTGAAACAGCATATTGGGTTTAACATCTCAGGTATTTTTCTACAAGTAGATATTTTTTTTTTCCTGAATTCTCAGGGCTCTGCTTGAAATTCAGTTTTGTTTACCAGACAGGTATGAGAACAAGTTGAAAGCTGTGAAAGATGTTTACTTAGAGCAATAATATGACAAACAGAACTGAATACAATAGCAACTTACACATCATCTGCTTTCTGGTCAACACTGGCTGTAAAATCACCAGTGAACTAAAAAAAAAAAAAAAAAAAAAAAGAAGAACCAAAAATCAGACTGAAATGTGTAGATGAAAACCACTATATCAAAAACACAATCAAATTATCTTGTTTGGTGCTTCAATAATGGATGAAGCTCATGGTAACCATAACTGCTGTTTTTGATTTCTTGAATTGATTCAGCAACTTGACCTTGGTCTACCCAACATTGAGCCATGTGAAGTCCTTTGCCCTGAGCAAATTTGTTGTCAGGGGGGGAAAATAAAAATTGGTCCTATAGAATTTCATAAATGAGAACACTGAAAAATAACCTGAGTGAAATTTCTTTCTTCTTATACCCAGTACACATCTATACGTGAGAAAGCAAAATGAAACAAAACAAAAACAAAAGTTGGACAATTGTCATTCTTTCCCTTTAGGAAAACTACTTAAACTAGAAATTTAGTATAGACTAAATTATACAAAAAACATGAATTCAATGGGAAAGGGTAGATTGTTTTGTTTTTTTTTTAAACATGGCATTATTAATTTTAAATATCTATAGGAAATCTTTCTAGTATAATTCACAAGTCCTTAGAGGATGTGATGATTAATTTTATGTATCAACTTGACTGGCCTAAAGGATGTTCAGATAGCTGGTAAAACATTATTTCTGAGTATGCCTGTGAGGGCATTTCTGGAAGAGATTAGCATTTGAATTGGTAGACTCAGTAAAGATCTGCCCTCACCAATGTGGGCGGGCATCATCCAATCCATTGAGGGCTTGGATAAAACCAAAAGGCAGAGGAAGGGTGAATCCCCTCTCTTCTGGAGCTGGGACATCCATCTTCCTCTGTCCTCAGATATCAGAGCTCCTCATTCTCAGGTCTTCAGACCCCAGGACCTACACCAGCCCTGGCCATCCCACCCTCCATTCTCAGGCCTTCTGACTCAGACTAGAAGTTACAATATGGGATCTCCTGGTTCTCAGGCCTTCAGACTCTGACTGAATTACACCACAGGCTTTCCTCGTTGTCCCTGTTACAGACAGCATATCATAGGACTACTCAGCTTCTGTAATTTTGTGATCCGTCCTCCATGATAAATCTCCTCTTATATGTCTGTATGTATCCTATTTCTCTTTCTATGGAGAACCCTTTCTAATACAGAATATGTACTCTAATATATAAATTTAAAGTATATGTAAATGTGCTTCTATATTATGTGATGGTCCTTGAAAACAAACTTTTCCAAAGTTAATTTTTTAAATATTCCCTCAACTTTGTTTACATGATTGATTTGGACTCTCTGTTTATATTATGTTAAGTAGAGTATATGTCATTCCATTTTTTCCTCTGTGATATGGAAAATATCTCATCAGAGGAACTGAAATCAATGTCTTTAATGTATAAAAATTTGGCATCATGTGTGACTATCACATATATTATGAAATAATGTTACTAACTTCTTAGAGATGGCAAAATTTTCCTGTCTATGCTTCCCTCTATTTTCCCTCTACTCCCCAGTCAGCAATGCACAGTGTAGCCAAAATGATCTAAAAAAAAAAATAACAAAACAAAAACCATGATTTTATCATCCCCTTGCTTAAAACCTCTCAATGGTTTTCCTTGGCTACAAGATGAGGTCCACATTCTCTCAATGCCTTGGGGAGCCCGTCATGATCCTTCCCCTGCTTATTTCTCTAGCCTCATCTCTTCCCACTCCCGTCTTGCATTCTGCTCTCCAATTGTGCTCAACTTCTCTCAGTACCTTTAAAACTGTTGTGTTCTCTCTTTTCTCTATCTGGACCAGTCTTCCCTCCCCCAAGTCCAATCCCCTCCTCTTCCACTCCTCTTTTATTCGCTTAACTATAGTCTTTCCTAAGGTCACAGCCTAGTCTTCATTTTCTCTTGGAAGCCTTCCCTTACTCTCCACTATCATGGTGCCTCTCACATTCCATGGCATCATTTAGTATGTGTCCCATACTAAATGATTTATTACCCATGAGATGATTAGCACCATTGTGATCTTATGCTATATCTCCAATGTTCATTTAACTAATATTAATTGAACATCTTTTATGTTCAGACTCATTTCTAAGCACTGAGAAAACATCAAAAAAAACAAGCAAACAAAGTCCCTGACTCAGTGAATCTATAGTGTGTGCACACAATGAATATTTGTCAGCAAAAGCAGAGTGAAAGAAATCAAGAAAAATAGAGAACAAAAGAAAAACAACAGATCAAGAACAAGAATATAGAGTAAAATAAAAAAGAGCCAGGGGACATTCAAGGTAAAAATGGAAAGGGCTCTTAGAAATCTGGATTGAACTTTTAAAAGACCTGACCCCATGACTAGATAAAACCTCTTTTATTTAAAACTGTCCTTTGCCATTGGCTTGTAATATCATTTGAAAATGATAGAAATTGTTTCTTGCTTCATTCTACTTGCAGCCAAGTACATCCAGATTTTGTCATGTTATGCCATTCATTCTCCAGTGATATCTTCCAGAGCCATCTGCTGTCCACAATGAACAAGGCTTCAGAACCGAAATGATATGCTTAAACCTGAGCAAAACAAGCTGGAAGCTTGTTTTAAAAGGCATTGCTTTTCTAAAATGTATTCACTGGTAAAAGTCTGCTATAAAACAGTGAATATATTATGCAAGTAAAATTAGACCTTTCAACCTGCTTGGTATGATGCATGATTGCACACCTTTATTGTAGGTGATTCTGCCAGATTTAAAGTGATTTTATTTTTTTATTAGACATTTAATGCAAAAGGTCAAAAGAAATATTTAGGATCCCTATTATCTTTTTATTTAAAAAAAAAAACAAACTTATACCATTTTTATCCCAAGATGCAGATTTTTAATCCACAACAAATTTAGGACAAAAACAAACAGAAAGAAAATCAAACCAAAATGTATATAATTCTGCATACAGAAATAGTAAAAGATGCAACCCAAATTGTAAGATTCAATTTTCTAGGAACCCATTTCAAGTGACAGTAACATTGTGAAATTCCATTGCCTGCTATTCTGAATGTCTAATCAAGCCTTCAGTGACAAGGCTATTGCTGATGTCTCCAACCTCACAGTAATCGGTTTCCTCCTTGAACTCTAAGCAGCAGTAATTTCAGACAACTTACAATTCAGTTCCTTGGACATAAAGTGCTGTTCCACCCCTTTGTTCCCTGCTCTGTGAATTCACTGTTTTCTCTGAAAGGAAGCCTGGCCTCTGTGTCTTACTAGTCAAACGTCTGTCTACTTTTCTTTTCACCTCTACCTAAAATATTACCTCTATTGTGAAGCCTTCTGCCTCATCCCACAGCCATCCCAAGGAATTGATCCATCCTTTTTTTGCTGCCAAATCAGTACAGACTTTTGTTAGACCCCTTACCCTCTGTGCTGCCATTATTTATTTACATCAGTGTCTCTCCTACTATAACACGATCTCACTGAGAACAAGGAGCATGTCTTCCTTGTGTCTTTAGCACCTGGCATGAGAGAGGTGTTCAAAGGCATTGTATGTAACCAAAATGTTTGTACCCCCATCATATTCTGAAATAAAAAAAAAATAAAAATAAAGCATACAAATAAAAAATACTATAAAATCCATAAAAACCTGTTAATGAATGAATGAATGCCACCAATGACCTTAAGCGCCTTTCTAGTGATGCCCTTTATAAACTGAAAATTTAGACTAAGAAATCCCCCTCTATTCTTTTCCTTGTCATTAACCAAGTTCATACTGATGACTGAGAAGGAATTAAAAAGTGAAATTTGAATTCCACTTATACAATATCATTCTGAGACGGTGCTTTTCATTTTACATCATTTGCCTAATTCATTCCATCCATTCATCCTCTCAGCAAATAATCATTAAATTCATATTATAATCATAGCACCCTGCTAAACACTGTAAAGTAGATTACAAAGAAGAATAAAAGACCCTTCACAATTTTTATAACCTTTCTGGAGAGACAGTACACCCGCATTTTAGGAAGCCAAATAGCAGTACATAGCAGGCATATGATGCTAAGTGCTAAGTGAGTGAGGCAGACAATGGGTGTCACAGGCAGGAATAATAGGAGTGATCACTTTGGTCATGAACAAACTAGGATCTGAAGGATTGACTGGCTTTAGAAAGGAGAAAAGCTGAGAAGATAGCATTTTGTGTTAGAAGAATGGAATGAACAAAAGTTTCTGTAAATTTTAGCAACTGTGAACCTAAGTATAAACTGTCCTCTATCTTTTAATCAGTTTACCCCAAATGTAAAACCTACTCAAAGCTGGACGTGGTGGCTCATGCCTGTAATCCTAGCGCTTTGGGAGGCTGAGACAGAAGGATCACTTGAGGCCAGGAGTTCAAGACCAGGCTGGTCAAAGTAGAGAGACCACCATCTCTCCAAAAAAAAAAAAAAAAACTTTTTGAAAACCTACTTAAAATACTAGCATTTTAATAACTATTTCAGCCAAAGTCTACCTTTAAAATAGACTGATTTTTATTAACCATTTTTGGGTCTTCCTAGCTCCAGGTACTTCTAAACTCTTTTTCAAGTTCTTCCCCACCTTTGGGTGTGGACCTCTCAGCCCTACGCGTCACACAGAGTAATGTTCCTCACTCTTTCAGAAGACTCTGCCTCTCTTCGGTTGAGAGTTCATCAGTCTGAGTGGCTGGTCTCAAACAGACTGCCACTAAAGATGTCATTCTGTCATCTTGTCTCTTCTTCTTGGCTTGTAGCCAGAGCTAGCCTTTCTGACAATGGTAATTTGAGGTCACTGTTTTACTCTGAACTGATGTATCACACCACTACATGCAACAGCTACAAAAGAAGACCTGACTCTCAGATATGTTCGCTGAAAGCACTGTGGATCTGTCAGGAAGAGTCTGATTTAATGCATAAAGTGCCTGTGGGCATAACAATGACGCAGGAAGCTACTAAGCTTTGCACTAACCCTTTCTCTCTGTGTTTCCTTAGACAGAGTGAAGATTATTCCTTCTATTTTAACTCACTGGAGTATTACATATAGAATATTAGACCTTCACAGAATATTAGACCTTCACATGAACAACAACATATCACTGACCAATCCTTTAATTTATAGAAAAAAACTTGCCCAAGATCACAGAACAAATTAGTAAAAAAAAAAAAAAAAAAAAAGGGATGAGAAGTCAAGTGTTCAGCTCCACAGTTGCTTTCTTTCTCCACATGGCATGCTGTTTCTCTAAAGCAGGCACCCCAGGACTTATGAGAGTCACCCCTGTGTATGCCTCAGAGTTCTATATATTTTTCTCCATCCTTTTCGAATATTTGTTTCAAACAGGGCTTGCAAATAATACTAGTATAAATATAGGAATGCAATTTTATGCAATTTATTTTCCTAATGACAGGATCTAAATTTTTCCTCAAATAAATATCATCCAACCATGGATGGAGATAGATAGTGTATTAGTCAGGGTTCTCCAGAAAGACAGAACCAGTAGGATATATATAGACATATGAAGGGACTTATTATGGGAATTTGCTCATGCAAATTATGGAGGCCGAAAAGTCCCACAATATGCCATCTGCAAGCTGGAGAACCAGGAAAGCTGATGGTGTAATTCAGTCTGAATCCAAAGGCCTGAGAAGGGGGTAGGAGGATGGGCAAGACTGGTGTAGGCCCCAAGGTTCAAAGGCCCAAGAACCTAGAGCTCTGATGTCAAAGGAAGGAGAAGATGGATGTCCCAGCTCCAGAAAAGAGAGAAAGTTCACCCTCTGTCCACCTCCCTCACAGCCACACCCAGAAATAATGTTTTATCAGCTGTCACATAGGCCTATAGGCCAGTCAAGTTGATGCATAAAATCAGCCATCACAGATGGTACATGTATTAATCGCTGTTTTTTTTATTAGTATTATTCTCACTGTACAACCTGAAAAGAAAACAAAGTACTCACTCTTTAGTGTTTCATATCAATTTGAGGCCACTAAATAAAAATGCTTTGTAAACTTTCAAATGTTATATACATGAAGAGTTATATTTTTGTTAAAGATTTAATGTATTAAATATATAAATTTAACAATTGTTAATGGCCTAAAACAATCCCTCACTCCTCTATATGATTTATCTGATACAAATTTTTTAAAACTATTACTTCTCTGCTAATTTCCACAGGTCTTTGCCATAAATATCATAGATGAGAAGCTTTAAAAAACTTTATTAAAATACAATGGGGAGGGAGGGTTGGGATAGCTAGTCTTCTCTAGAGCTGGATTAAAAAGAAAGAGAAAGAGAAAATAACTCGAGAGAGATGCTAGGGAAGAGTACTGCTGTCCAGAGAAGAGTGGGAATTGTATTTTGAGCTCTGTTATTATCAGCTATCCCCCTGGGACTTTACCATACAGGATATTTGCAAAGTCATAATCAGGGATAGGTTATTTTGAAAAAATTGGCTATACTGTCAGCAGTGTTTAAGTTACCTACACTCAGATACAATGACAATCCTCATAATGTATATATTTAATTCTCCCACATTACAGAAGCATTGTGTCCTACATTATCTACCTTAGAGGATGGAATAGAAAATCTAATTTAACAGATGTCCCCCAGCACAGTGTTATTCACTCAATGATGTAGCACCCACCTATGTTCTCGTTGAAAGAGAGCACTGAGGAATAGATGGCGATGAATTATTTTCAGGAGCAATTTGGGAGGAAGTGGGTGAAAAGGATCCTAATTCTTCAGGATTTGAATAGTATGATAAGTAGTGTTTTATTACAGGAACAAAAAAATTAGCATTCACTGAGCTGCTTATACATTTAGACAATGAATTAAAATGTAGTGTTGTTCCAAGCCTATAGCGTGAAGAGAGGAGAATGAGAAAGTTTTTCCGTAGTTAAGAATTTTTTAGCTGGCAGAAAACAAAGCTGGTGATTTAGCAATTCATGTTTATTTGAAATCATTTCTCATCTGCCCCTATTCTTTATGAAAGATGTGCTGTAAAATAAATTTCAAAAGTAGGTAATTATTTATTTCAAAATGAGAACGGGGGATTGGATTAGAGTTGGAGTGGGCAGAAGGAAGGACAGCAATGCCTACAGGGCCAGAAGGATAATGGATATGGGTCTAGAGCAACTGATAAAAGACGTGGTGAGAGGGTGGAGCAGAAGCTCTAGGGAGCCTACGCCCTGTCTGAAGACATTTAGATGCACTTAAAAAAAAAAAAAAAAAAAAAACAACTTAGCCTTGAAAAATCAAACTGCAGGCCTTTTTTAGCCCAAGGCCAAACAGTTGGTGAGCTCCG
This sequence comes from Eulemur rufifrons, assembly GCF_041146395.1. Lineage (NCBI taxonomy): Eukaryota > Metazoa > Chordata > Mammalia > Primates > Lemuridae > Eulemur > Eulemur rufifrons. Next base: position 43,688,932 of record NC_090989.1, read on the forward strand.
GGTTCATAAAATCTAAGACACTAAGACCTCAGTGAACACCCTCACGTAGGTCCTTGGCACAGACATTGAAAGCCTGCAACAGGGACAACCATCAGGAAGTCTTTGTCTTATATAACATTATAACAAAGGTTAGCTTCATATGTTTGTTACAGAAAACAATCTGTTTACCATAGATTTCTACAGTGTTTATCATCTTATAAAAATTGATACTTAAGAACCAGTGATATTTTCTAAATACTCTGCCAAAAGGGAGGTTTTTTTGCTAATAGTAAGAATGTCCTTAACCTGGCATTTGTGATTCCCATGACATTGATGCAAAATTGTGTGTGTGTGTACACACACTTGCACATGCATGTATGCATCTGCATGAATGTGTGACTTTGTCTACACATACGTTTTGGGAAGAGATGTTTCATAGCTTATTTAGTCTGCCATGACTTCACAAAGAAGAAAAACATTCCGGAAAATCAAGAAATCCAGAGATTATTATTGTATTATCGGGCAAGTCAAGCTGCATGCAGAAGTCTGGCCTGCCAACATTCAACTATAAAGGATGTTCTTTGATGGCAGAATTCTACTCGTGAAATATTAAGATGAATAAGATGTATCTTCAGTCTTGGAAGGGCACTGGCAGGACAATGGCAGGAGCTTAGTTAGGTATGGGACCCAACTCACTGGACCAAGACACACAGACTTCCTTGAGCTAGCAAGACAAGGTCTAAATTGCTAGAACTGGGTCGGAGCCTGTGTATCAGCAGAATTGACTTTGTGCCTCTGATCCCTAAAACCTTTGTTTGAGAAAAAGATCACCCCTGAGTGAAGGCACTGTAGGGAGGGGGTGGGTTCAGTGATGTCTGATGAGGGGACTGAGATGCTGATCTCTGCTGGAAGCCAAGCAGGTCCAAAGAAAAGACAAATTTTAAATATATAAATTAAGGAAACAACATTTGTTGAGTGTTTACCATGTGCTGGCAGGTAAGAGATGCTTCATGTCTACTATCTCATTAATCCACTTAATAAATGTTATCTAGAAGCCAAAATATGAGAAGTTTTTCCTTTGTAACTATAAATGAATTCATTTCACTGTTAGTCCTCAGTCTTCCTTCAAATAACCACAAATAGTATCCCCATATTTCAGCAAAGGATAAAACTTCAGAGTACCAAACTTGCGCTAGATTAGTACACCACAGTGAAGGAGGGGTGTACATGCCTCTCTGAGAGGAGCTGGGGATGTAGTTTTAAAAGGCATGCACAACATAATGTTGAACCATAATATTTTATTGATTTGGGAATACAAACTAGGAAAAGATGCTCAAGAAATAGATTTATTTCTCAAGATAAGTGATTCTCAGGGGAGAGAAGAATATCTCCCTAGTGAGGTTTGTCTGTATAACTAACGTATGTGAGATCTTTCTGTGATTTGCTCTGACTTCCTGGGACTCCACAGTGAATTAAGGCAGAAGGGCCCAGAACACTGACCCTTCCACCAATGCTCCTTAAGCAAGACCACCTCTGCCACAGATTATCCCATTGACAAGAATTCACAGTGTAAGGTAATCCTTCAGCAAGCACATTAATGCCTTCTTCATCTAATATGGAAGGCTCCGTATAGTAAATTTTTCAAACAACCAATGGTTACCCATTAAGAGTTAAAAAACAAAAAGCAGGGGAAAAGTCAATGTCTTGGTTCCATACCTTTCTAAGATGTATTATTCATTTTGTTGCCTTATTAAACAAACAGTGTTTAAGTTACTTTGCCTCTTGCTTACCACTCAGGGTATCACTGTGACCATCAATCATTGGCCTAGGATATAAGGAACCTCACAGTGTGCTTGTCTCTTTTCCTGTTGGCCATCAGGCAGTCGGCTCACATAGTCTAGGCACCAACTCATGTGGCCTATCTCCTTACAATTGAATGGGAGCTGAGGCACTGTGGGCAAATATCAAAACTCATTACAGTTTACTATCTTATGGCTATTAATACAAATCCTTTCATTTTTCAGATCTGAAATCTAGTTCTCCAAGGGTTAAGATTTCCCAAGGTCATATAATGAATTATGGTAGAGTTGCTCCTCATTTAGAATTTGCAGTTCATAAGCAAAAGTGTCGTTTAGTCAAAACTGCCCTTAGAAAATTCTTAAATTATTCTTTAAGCATACTATATATGTTTTATGTACCATAATTTTATACTCATTAAAGTTTGAGTACTACAGAGATAGATTGAGGACATAAGAAAAGGAAATTCTGCAAGCAGATTATTGTCTGTTCAAATCATTTACCTTTAAGATAACCATCAAATCCAGTGAATGAGAAATGGAGAGATATTTTTTAAGTGTCCTTGCTTCTCTATGGAATTTTTACTTTTGGTTTCAGTATTCAGCCTCTATAACCTTACAACATTTCAATTGATTGGTCCCTCCTCTGAAAATTAGAGGGTTAAGTTCTAAAGCTCAGATGTTAAATGCACCAATAATGCAACTCCTCTCTGGGGATATAGGGTATATGAGAATGTATAAGTATACAGTATTCTTGGTTCTGTCTTCAGCATTTTTTCAGCTACAGCCCACTGCCTCCTTATTATTAGGCAACAATCTCTGAATATGACTTGAAAAACAAAAAAGACTTACTAGTAGCCATTTCAGTAGCGATCTAGTTTGCTTACTTCCTGCTTCTCTTTTGTTCCCTAAGTGATTAAGCTTGCTCTGTAAGGGAGATATTAGTAAATGGAAAGGTTTTTGAGTTACATTCAGTCATTTTGATTAGCATCTTCGGTAATGTTTTTTCTCTCTCATAAACATATGGTAAAGCAACATGTAATGTTCCAATGATTGTGATTTCAAATCTAAAGTACTATTTGTTCATTCCTGAAACCTGAAACAAACATCTGGTGGTTAATGCTTTGAGGAAAAAAGTACCTTAGTGTATTACCTTTGTCTATGATTCGAGATCATGGGCAAAAACATGTAGATGAGATTAAGCCACAAAAGTTTCAGTTGGTTCATTCAATTTAAAAAAAAAAAAAAGAAAAGAACTAGCCTTTTACATTTCCTGTAATGTAGGGAATAGAGTCAATGCAATAGTCTTAAGGGCTTCTTCCTTTCTGCCTCATCTTGCAATTAGATATAAACTATATCCAGTATATATCCTCTCACTGGAAAAAGAAATTGCATGCTTCCTTATCTCTATCCCATATACGCTCAGAATTATTCCAGTTTGTGCATATTGGAATATGGTTCAGGTTCTTGTTATGCATTTTTGTTCATTAGAATTGTATTTACTATGTTAAACTTCTGTCTAATTTTTTCATATTTTAAGATTTATGCTAGCTCACACTTTCCATTACAGACAACTCTTGGAATATAATTTGAAATAAAGATGTCCTGTCCATTTTGCAGTGTTCATTTTAACAAAATACTTTGAAAAAAAAAATTTGTTTTTTTTATTGAGTAATGTATTAGTCTGCTAGGGTTTCCATAACAAAATACCACAGACTGGGTGGCTTAAACAACAGAAACTTATTTCTCACAGTTCTAGGGGCTAGAAGTCCAAGATCAATATGTTGCTGAATTTGGCTTCTCTAGAGGCTTCTCTCTTTAGCTTACAGATGACCATCTTCTTGAGAATGTCCTCAAATGGCCTTTTCTCTGTCCCTCCATGCCTCTGATGTCTCTTCATCTTCTTATAAGGACACCAGTCATTAGATTAGGGCTGTACCCTCATGACTTCATTTGATTCTCACTACCTTTTTAAAGACTCTATCTGGAAATATAGTTACATTGCGTGTTAGGGCTTCAAAATATGAATTTTAGGGTAACACAATTCAGTCCACAACAGGTGGTAATGCTATTAATCAATCAAATATTCTGTAATATCTTCCCCTTGAATAAAAAATAAAATTTTATGAAGGAAGGTGATAAAGTTATAATTTATACATAAATTTACATGTGACTCATTTATATGAGATATCATTTATAAGTGAATGAGTAAATGAACATAAAATAACCAATAACTCTGCTGTCTGACCTATCTTGATAGAACTCACAAAGATTTAGCAAAGGAACAGCCAGGAAAACTAGCAACTCACACTTTTGTACGTTGTTTGCCAGAAAAGGAAAGATTCAGAGTCAGATATGCCAGATGAGACTGCAGTTCTTACATCTATTCGGGGGTCAAATCTAGAGATTTGGTCTTTATTCTCTGGAAGTGTAGCTTGCATCTTTGAAACAAGCCGGAATCCTACTTAAGTGGCTTCAATATGCAGAGCCACAAGACTGAGGCACTTTAGCATAAACATACAAAAAAACAAAAGAAGCTGTAGTATTGGTGCACAAATACAAGTAGGGGTATCTGTACCCGCTTGTGAAGACCACACCAGTTTTTTTAGAACATGACATGTTCAGTTGAGTCATTTACAATGTTCCCATTTCTGAAATTTTTTCATGCTTTGGATTAGGGTTGCTAATAGAGACATAGAGTATCCAGTTAAATTTGAATTGCCCATAAGAATGACATTTTTTTAGTATAAACATGTCTTATTCAATATTTGGGACATACTTAGACCAAAAAAATCCTTCATGGGACACAGTCATACTAAAAAATTACTATTTATCTGAAATTCAAAGTTAACTGTAAATCCCACATTTTATCTCACAGCTCTACTTTGGGTTCAAGAGTGAATCATCTCCCCTTGCAACTCCCTACCCACCAACACCCTCTTAAGCTACTATCAACAACTGCATAAATTTAATTTCCTAGTCTTAACTTGGTGCTGCCTTTAACCTCTGCTCCAAGGCACGAAAACCTCAGGCTTCAGGCTCCCTCCCATTATGCTGCTTTGATACATGTTTACAGATACTCCGTGTTACCCAACTTTTCCCCCTATGGTGAAGTATCTGCATTTTTATATCAGTGCCCCATAATGCAGACATTAGGTGCCTAATAATGTGGAGAGAAATCTCTAATCCTTTAAATCTCTAAACCCTGGGCTCAGATTGCTCACCTGTAAAACCAGAGGACCAGAATCAAAGTGTTTTCCCCAAGGTTCCCTCTAACAATTCCATGCTATGAGTCTGAAATGAGAGTTCCGTTAATGCTCTCATTTGCCTTGTGAAACCTAAATTGTTTCCATTTCGGAGGAATTCTTTTCCTGTTCAGGTAAGTAGTGTTTCAGTTACTAAATAAGTAATATTTAGATTACTCAATTAATAGCTTCACCTTTAAAGACATTTAACCTAAGTTTCTCAAGGGCCAAGGAACGCACTTTTTAATTCTTTGCATTTCTACTCGCCCTAATATCAGACTTTGCGCACAGTGGGTGATCAGATGATGTGATCATGAAAATGCTGATAAATGTGGAACAATCCCATTGTGCTGGGCTCTGATTGTGGAAAATAATTTAGCGGTGAACTTAAGGCATCTCCGCGGTTTGAGCAGCAATCGGGGATCCGCTCCTTGTTCTCTTCCGCCATCTAGTGGCGATAGGATCGCTCTTCTCCGCTCAGCTCGCGGTTCCGAGCTGCAAAGATTTTAAAGATTGTAAATCAAATGGACGAATTGTTTTATTCTTGTCATTACAGTAAAAAGGGATTTATAGAGTGTTTCAACAGATAAAATGTGATAAATGTTAATAAAAGTTAAGTGTAACACAATGACAGGCTTTAATACTTGAACGTCATAGATTAAATTCATGCATTTTAATCTCTTTAATATATAAATATGTTAAATTGAACACTGAAGAACAAAAATATAAACTAGCTTAAAGTGTTTGTAAGAAAGATTATCCTTCTAAGGTGCTCTTGTATACTGTTAAAGAAGGTTTTTATTTAAAATAAATATAATCATAGCAGATGAAAAGGGAAAAAAGAGAACAGAAATAAATTCTGGAAAGCACTGAATGTTTCAATTCTGTATTTAACCACTTGTCTTCAATTAACTTAGAGCTTATTCTCATTATTATTTATAAATGCAATACAATGTTTAATGAGTGTTGAATGATATTTAGTTTTAATGTCCTATAATCTGGAACTTTCTTCAAATGGCATAATAGGCAGTTTAATTGTGTGAATCTAAAGTAAAAATAAATTTCTCTAATGAATGAAATAAAATATTTCTGAAGTGTGACTTATTTCCCATTAAAGCTGTTTTCACTGAATAACTATTAGAGAAAAAATATTTCTGACATTTTAACATTATTCTGGTTTTCTTTTGATTTTAATTTGAAATGCCAATGCTATTATGAAATATTTAGATCTTTCTAGCAAAGATATTTAATTGGAATACCATTTTGTTTTACAATACACTTGTGAGCCAGCTAAGATTTCTGCAATTTCTTTTCCAGGGTGGGAAAATTCCCATAAGGTGGACAGCCCCGGAAGCCATTGCCTACAGAAAATTCTCCTCAGCAAGTGATGCATGGAGCTATGGCATTGTCATGTGGGAGGTCATGTCCTATGGAGAGAGGCCTTACTGGGAAATGTCTAACCAAGATGTAAGTGCTACCAATGGTTAAACTACCATTTTGTGACTGTAAACTTAGCGCTAGCTTTGAGAGGGAAATATGCCTTTTGTCCTCACTCAGATTAGCCCTTATTTTCCTAAAAGTGCACAGGGTCTATGGCTGAGTTTTAAAAAGCTGAGTAACCTTTCACTCTGAGCTGTATTTGGTATCTTAAAAGTCAGCTGATGGGCTCTGCCATGTACATACCTGATCCACATCTTACATAGGGGATTTCCACACCTGTAATGTGGCATTACTGTGTTTATGCAACAGCCTTGACCTACAAGTAAAACAAAAGAAAGAGTAATGTTTACCTCTCACTTCTTTCTTAAGGCAATTCAATGCAGCACTGTAAAGAGCAAATTAATTTAGACTAGATATTATTTAGAGGAAAAAGAGTGCATGTTTTCAGGCAAATGTTCTCAATATGTGTCATCTAGTATGGTTCTTTTGAGATATATGACCCTTAGTGCATTATTTTTTGTTTATATTTTATCTATAAAAATTACCTTGGTGTTTGATACTATTATAGAACAGCATAGCTCATACATTTAACCCCTATGACCTATTCACAGTGGTAGAGACAGTAGAGAGAAGATGCAGGTATTCAGACAATGCAAATGAGTGTGCTGTCAAAGATAACATTATGTTTTAATTTCCCTCTTCCTTATTTTGGAATTCAGGCTATTTCTACCCACTTGCCTTTCTCAAAGTATTGATAGTTTCTGAGACAATGATAATGAGAAATCACCTATAATGTGATTCTGAATGTTTACAGGTGAAAACAAAGACGATGTAACTATAGATAATCCCTAACATACGGAGTATAATTATTACCACATCTCATTTCTTTTTGCCATTTAATCGCTGGAATAACTCCCCCACACCTCCATCCTTCACACCTTACTGCTTCATCCCAACTTCAAATTGTCCAGGTATCTTATTACTCAATCACAAAGAAAAGTTATCTTTTTCTAATGTTAGACATAGACAAGACTGGATTTTGGTTAGTTGGCCATGGCTATTGTTTCTTCCTATTATATAGTGTTGGTTTTGAAGCTAACTCCTGCTTAGTCCTGTGGTGTCTACTGACTCTGTAGAAAATGCCAGGTCCAGAAACCTACACAGCAGCAGGTTTAGGTTAAACACACTGCTCGGTCACAGCTCTCCAAAGCATAACATCAAAACACAGAGCCAGTGTGGCTGCGTCCTGCAGAACACCTGGCCTTAAGGACAAAGTGTGCCATAAGCAGCAACCTCTGCTCCACCTTCAACACTTAGACTTTTTGGATCAATGTCGTTTGGCTAGAGTCTGCTATTTATCAGAAAATTTTATTGGAAAGAACCCATTACTCTTCCCTGCCATTGGGCCTTGTTTGGGGCACTTTCTGACTGCCTTTCCAGCTCTTCCTAAAGTTCAATTCCAGAAGCAGAAATTTGTTCCTTCACTCCCAAAAGGAACTCATATTTTGAGTGGCTTTTTGTTTGTTTGTTTTTAACCAGTTATCTAAGGCAATAGAAGCCCTGGATTAGTCACCATAGTTCTTGTTCTACTCTAGACCCAAGATGCTGCTTGCCTGCTTGTCCTATTTTGACTCAACTAAAATAGGCCACTCAAGCAAATCTCCAGAATGAAAAGTCCTCCTCTAGATGAGTTACAGTCGTCACTGTGCAGAAGAGGCTGCACTTCAGTACTCTCCTTAATTAGCATCCTACTTCGTTCTTGTCTTAACCAATTCCCTGACAGACTTAAAATTTTTAAAAATTGTCGCAGAGGGCTTCAAACTTTACTAATGATATGCCTGTATCAGTAAGAAGTTCTTAAACATCTACAGATGACATATCTATATTTATTTGCACATCATATACAGTAGTACTAATATATTCATATCAAAATATTTATTGGGTGTATTTTCCATTCTAGGAAGTAGGGGTACATCAGAGAATGAATATTATACCTGGAATGGACCCATAACAATTATCTAGTCCAATCCATTTTTTTTTCACTATGAAACTGAGGCATAGAAAAGTGACATGATTTCCCTAAGATCACATAGCAAGTGATTTGTCAGTGCTCTTGGAATAATTCTGATAAACTTCTAGAATAAGTCATGGGCAAGGAGAAGAGAAGAGGGAATAATCGTGTCTTTCGTGGTGGTTTGGTTTACAGTCCATGTAGCTCCCTATGTAGGGCCAGTGGTTTCTTGCCCTCACAGAACTTACTTTCTAATGGAAGGGAGACAGACTATAAACAAAATAAATACATGAAAGACATATTATGTAACATAATAACCACTGCCATGGGCCGGGGACAGGGGGAAGCAAGACAGAAGGATAAGAAATGCTGGGAAGTTGATTTAAATGTATCATATATATTACAAAATACATTTGTGAAAGTCATCTTTTTATGGTCATAAAAGTCATAATTAGTCATTCTTATTAGACATTCAAAAATAGTCCTTCTTATAATAGGATGATGCACATAAATACAAAGAGAAGTTCCATGATTTTTCCTGCTCCTTTGATTGTCGTACTGCCAATTTAGTAACCACAGTCATGGTTATGTGGACTCTACTTCTACCATGAAAGTCCCAAAACTTTTCAGTTTCATCACTAATAAATGGACTGGGTTAGATGATTTTTTTAATGTCCCTCTTTCTAGTAACATGCTATGATTTTATAATCTCTGGAGAAATAGTTATCACAGTTTTCTCAGCAAAGGAATGCTTCAGATTGGTTTTCTGATGTTCAGGACTTTCCTGAATCTTTGTGAAGATGCCAAGAATTAGATGGGACTTCCACAGAGCAGATCAGGTACAGATGAAGATGCCTGGCCACAAGACAGACTTTTTAGGAGAACAGCTTCTGCAGGAAAAAGCCCAAATGTGTAGTTTTCATCATAGATCACCATGTAAATTGTTCTTAATTGTTGCCTACCATAGTCCAAACCCTGTTGTCAGCCCTTCCTCTCCTGGATCTGGATCAGTAGTTTACCCAGCCATTCTGGCCATGTATATTGATGATCAGTGTCCAAGATGACCATTTAGAGAGTGATTTTGTCTATTAAACTTCATTTGGCCACAGAGACTCTATCTGGAACCAGGAGAAGCTGATGCAGCCAGAAATAGACTCCCAACATTAAGCCCATTCTCATTTGTTCAGGATTGCCAATGCTCACAACACAAGAACTTGGTTGTTTTTCCAGGCCCAGATAGGGTTTTAAGCTGGTGTATTTTCACAGTCTTGGTGTGCATTACCAAAGAATATTCAAGCAAGAATCTGAGAAGAGGAAGGTAAAAGTGGGGAGGGAGTAGTCTAGGGGGGAAAAACAAACCTTGAGGTCCTCAGATCGATACAAGACTAGAGGAAAGTAGTAAAAGGTAAATCTTTTATTTATCTTGTGAGTATTTTTTTGCTGCTGCAGTAAAGACAGTTGAAATTCTGTTTAGCTTAACATATTGAAAGTCAGCATATCTGTGACAGATTCTGTAACCAGAATTCCTGTTTGGAAGCAGAAATAACTTAATCACAAATTTCCCAGCTGCTCTTTCCAAATACTGGCTATTCTGCCCTGCATTTTTCATGTATTTGGTCAAAATATGGTCTTATGTTTGATTTTTTTTTCTGAGCAAGGTCTATTTTAAATAAGGAAAGTAATGTCATAGACAATACAAATTCAACTATGTCTTGTTTGAATATTTTATATTTTTACTACATTTTGGTGAGTTTAACAAAGCTATGGGCACAGATCAAATGGAATGTTACCATGCTTTATGATTTTAAATGAGTTTAGAAAACTTAAAATAGTGTTTATAAAATAGCTTCTCCATTCTGCAGACTGTTGTGTATTTTATTACAATGAACAATTCTGAGTTTGCAGAGTCTGTGTCTGTGTTAGTGAATAATGAGTTTTGCAAAGGTCAGTGGTATTGTACATTAGGGAGAGGAAATGAGAAAAAACAGAGTGCACAGAGCTAGTTCATGAAAGTCCTAACAAAAAATAACAGGTGCCATCTGCTTAGCCGTTCAACAATTACTTATTAAACATGTGCCAGTCATTGGACCAAGTGTGCATGTGAAATGGGGATAGGGATGTAGGAAACCCAGTCCTCACTCTCAAAGAACTTACTATTAATATTTAGGTAAAGAGATGAAGTTCTGGCATTTGTAAGTCTTACTCCCACCCCCAAATAGAATGTACAGTCATTAAGGGTAGATGTTGTGCCTTCTGTCTTTTTTTTTTTTAAATAGAAACAACATTGTGTGAACACAACATAGTTATTTTTTAAAAAATATATATGCAAAGAAAGCATACAGATTCTATTTTTCAGGGTTCTTTTGATGATAAGTGACAGAAATCCAACTTGAACAAACTTAAGCAAAAATAAGGAAACTTCTTCATTATGAAACTAAGAATGTAGTTCAGCGTTTCTGGATCCAACGAGTCATGCAAGATTTTTAGTGTTTCTGTAGGTTCATTGAACTCATTCTCTCCTACTGCTAAGTTCTTCTTTGCTATCTTCTACTTATACTCTAGGCCTCAGCATTCCAGCTTAGTAACCCAACAGAATGAGACCTTTCTGTGAAAAGTCATATACCAATCCCAGAGAAGACCCTGGATGGCTCTGTTAGGGCCCTGACAAACCCTTAACCAAAACCATGGCAGGGAAATGGATACTATGATTGGTCCATCTAGGTTTATGTGCCATTCTGTTCATTCTGAGGTGGGTGGAGCATTGTAATTGGCAATTTCCCCATAATCACATGAACTAAGGAGGGAATTCCTCAAAGAAAAGCAGTTGTACCTCCAGAAGCTATATTATATTTTTCTTTTTCTTTTGGTATACATTGTTTTCAAGAGCATCTTTATTTATTGCATTATCAAATGGCACCAAAATATTGACATTGTACATCATTGTATTCTAATGAGGCAGCAGATTATATTAGAAAAAGCAGTAGAGCTTTAGAACAAACAGGGTCTCTCAACCTCAGTACTATTGCCATTTGGGGCCAGATAGTTCTTTTCTGAGGGGTGGAGGGTGAGTGTGTTCTATGCATCATAGGATATTAGCAGCATCTCCAGCCTCTATATACTAGACACCAGTAGCACCCTCCCAGTTATGACAACCAAAAATGTCCTCAGACATTGCCCAGTTGGAGATGAGGGTCGAAATCACAACCATTTAAGAGCCACTGCTATATAGCTAGAAAGATCTGGCTTCAAATCTTAGATATACAATTCACTGGCTAGAAAATCTTAGCCAAGTGGTTTAAGCTTTCTGAGATATTGTCCATACCGGGGTTCAAATTATCCAACTGCAGAATTTGAAAGAATTAGAGATAATGTATGTAAAATATCTGGTACATAGAAGGTGTTTAATTAATCAATGGAAATAATAGCTTGGATTTTCTGAGCTTATTATGAGCCAAGTATTTTAGATTGCTAGCTTATTTAGTTTTTAAGATAATTCTCTGATTTAACTATTATTACTTCCATTGCTAGGTAAAAGAACTGAGGCTGAAAAAGCATAAGTAACTTACCCCAGGTTACATAGTTAGTGGTGAAACCAAAGTTCAAGCCCCCTGCTTACTCCAAAGTGTATGCTTTTACCCACTAAGCTAAACTGTAGAAGTCTCATTTTCAAAGGAGTCTTCATACCACAAAAGTTGTACATAATGAAATCAAATCATCTCTAATTATGCATGCTACTTTAGCACAAGAGAAGTGTTTTCATTATTTCCTATTAGCAAAAGAATATGGATTGACTCATATTTGTTTGGAAATATAAATCTTTTCTGCAATATTTTTGTCTTAATATTAAAAATTTATAGAATGTACCATATCATTATTAAATTTCTTAAAAATATTTAAGGCAGTAGCTTAAAATCAAATTCTACTGATTGGCATATTTAGCCTATTACCAGAAACATTCCAGGTAAGGCAGGCCTTGAAGGTACATAGCTCCTTGCTATTTTCTAGCATATGAAGATTTCTTTCTTTTTTTATGAGGTATTTCAGGGTAATGTTTTATGTTATTTTCATCCAAGTTCAAAATAATTGTCATTCACTACATAATGGTAGTACATTGTAATGTTAGAGCTATACAAGCTTCAAAGATGACACCAAGGGCACTGCGGTTCTTCCTTCCAATACTTAGACATGGTGTAATGTGCTTAACAGAAGAAAATGGAAGCAAAACACGAACAGCAGGCAACATTAAATAACCAAATCCCCACAGAGCTAATATGTAGGGAAAAATCTAGCACTGCTTAAATGAGAGGCGACTTAGCTCAAGCTAATGATCTGAATGTAAGATTGGAGTCTTGGGTTTTGTTTTGTTTCTGTTTTGTTTCCCTGACATGATGCTGTTACAAAACAAAAATCACCTAGAAGCAGTTTGAAACCCAAATGCCTCCTGGGTATGGTATCATTTAGGCATATGCTACTGAACCAGTGTAGCTTCCCCGAAACAGAACAACTATCAGGGAGCATCTCATTGGAGGTTTACTGGGAAACATAATGCTGGCTCAATGTTTTTGTCATCTTTCCCCGCCCCCTTTACTTTTCAAAAGCTTTTATATAATAATGAGTTTTATTCTAGATTGCTTTCTGAAGCTTACCTGAGGGAAAAAAAAATGGAGTTTATCTTTAGAGTTTTATTTTTATAGGTGATGTGGTTGGAAACAACCTTTTGACTTTATCTGAATTGATTCCTTTTTTCAAAACTTGAGAAGGAAGAAAACAACCTTTTACTGTATTTCCTATTTGTCCTCATAATTCTATAACCTTTCTCAATTATGGGTCAGTACTTCAGCCAAGAATGTTGGATGTGTAGAATCCACTTACCTAGAAATGCAGTATGATTTTATGACTCAGAGAGTCCAGTCATTTCCAATTTTTGTCTCTGATTAGATTTTCCAAACTCTACTTTATTATGTAATGGTCCTTGCGTAATGATCTGTGTAAGATACAGTAAATTGCTAAAGGCTCATTCCTATTATTTCAACCTTCCATATTACAGAGGGAATTTTTGCATTTATTTGAATATATATTCTACCAAAGCAATTTTCAAAAAGTCCTTCCTCTTCTCAATTTTTAAGTAATTCCTACTCTCAGTACATAAGCTACAGCAAGATTTTAATTAAATACATACTAATTACACTAGCATGATGTATGTTGCCACAGAGGCAAGAGTAATTGGGAATATTATGAGATGTAATCAATCACTATCATAAATAATTCAAATAGTTAAGTTCCAAGTAGAGGAAACCAGTAACCAATATGGTACTATCACAGTGTAATTTTCAAAGGAAATATTTTTTTAACTATATAACCACAAAACTAGAAAATGTATATATGCCAGAAATGTTTTCATTAAAAGTTAATTATACTTTCAATTTCTATTTGGAAGAAATATATTTACTTTCTTTAGATCTTATGATTTTTATTCATTTTTACCACCTTTGGAGCATTTACACAGAGGGCATCTTTAAATCCCCTCTTCCTTTGTACTCCTAAACTGTGTTTCCATAGCTTTTAGATATTTTTAGTGTACCTGAGAAATGTACTATTTAGAGTTGTCCAATATCTTTCTAAAATCAAAATTATGCACCAGTGAAGACATCTTTTATTCCTGGAGAGTTCTTGGGAAATAGCCCTGTGTTTTAAGAACATTGGCTTCTTACAGAAAAAATGATTTCCAAAAGGCAGATTTGGGATTTGTCTTTATATTTGCAAAAAGTGTAATTTCTCGTAGGGAACTAGCCTAGTAAGAAATATCATGCTGCCCCACGTCTTCCTAGTTTTGGTTTACAAGAGCATACTCTGGTTGTACCTGGATTATTGTCTCCATAGAGAGGCCCATCTGAGCACTCAGATCTCTGTGGGAAACAATCCTTGCAATGAAGACCAAATCCTGTATTAAAGATACAGAAACTCCAGATCTGGAGATGCTGCTACCAAAGTTCCCATAGATTGTTTTTGGTTTCAATGACTCTAGAAACATAGCTTTTTGAGATGAAAGGTACTATTGCAAGCAGAATCGAGTCCTCTTTTCTTTACTGATGAAAAGACAGAGACTTGCCCAAAGGCAGTGCTTGTTAGTGACAGCTCAGGACTCAGATGCAGTTCAGCCAACTGTTTCACCAACGCTCTTTCCATGGCTTACAAACTGAAGCAGAATTATATAGAAGGTGTTAGTTATCTTATTCTCAAGAAGTGTGACTTTCAACTCTCAAGGATAAAGATTTTCTAAATGATAAATTGACAACCTTTTAACCTATGAGAGTCCTACACTTCATATTGTTCCCCAGATTGTGCACTAATTTAACAATATGAAAAGTGGTGACCTTCTAAGCGACAAGCACTCTCCATTTTATATAGGTCCTTGACATTCTATTGTGACTTCCAAAAATAGGTTTGAGAACTGTCTTAAGTGCAGGGTTTTTATCTTAAAGATAAAAAGGAAATCTTGACATTAAAAAGGAAATCTTAGACTAAACAACAAATTAGCCTTTGAAAAGTATTTTCTTTCTTTCATCACCCTAACCTCTTTTTTCTATTAATTGTTTTTCATTAGTACACTAAATTTCATTTGGGTCTTGATTGCTTTTAACTGAATTATAAATTCTGTATGTTGAAAAACATTGAATGAGAAAGCAAGTATAAGATTTTAAGTGTTATTTACTTATAACCACTTCTTTTTTCTTTCTTTCTTTCTTTTTTTTTTTTTTTTTTTTTTTGCCCCCATGTAGACAGAATCGTTATATTGCACACCAGGAAAATACATTACCAGTGTTTTCAGTGTTATTGTGTTATGTATATAAATATCCTAATCTATATAAGTAATCATTATCACAAAAAGTAAGTGTATACTGTGACCCTTTGCTTCACTATCCCCCTTTTTAGCTGAAATGATAGGTTTACCACAAAGTCATGAAGAATATTTAGAGGGAAGATCAAAATAAAATCACTTCACATTCCATTTACTAGTGTATTTGTCAGCCCTTGCTAAATTTTTGAGACAGTTTCTTTTAAAAGAACGTATGCATAACTAAATTCAATATGCTTCTTTTTGGAGATATTTAGCAGCCTTATAACCTAAAAAATGTGATACTCCGCACAGCCCAAGCAGTCCTTCCTCAATGGTATTGTTCAGAGATATCGCAGCATCTTCATATTGACTGTCTAATCCTTGTTTTCCTTAATAAAAGATGCACACTGCCTGCTTTGATTCAGAAACCGTCAACACAATTGGAAAACTCATCAGATTCAACAAGAGCAGAACAGCCTGCTTCGTGCCCCAACTGAGCTTTATGTTGATTCTAGGCTGGTAAAAATTGTGGTGTCAATGGCAAGGAACCGGTATAGTCTACTTAGAATAACCAGCCAGGTTGTAGATAATAGTTTCAGACAGAATCTAATTCCTTCTAACTCTGCATGGAAATTATCATTGCAGTCATCTTCATATTTTTTCACTTTATTTTAATTTTCTTCTTACAGTTTTAAATAAGGGTATAACCTTGTATAACTCTTCTCCCAAAGGATGACAGCCTACGAATATCATAAAACCAAACTGTTACAAAATTCTCTCTAGTTAATTATCACCCCTTCAAATTCTAAAGCAACAAATCTCAATTAGTCTTTTAGACAAAGCGCCCCATATACTGCTCCCTGTCAGTCCTTAATTAAAGAATCAGAAAATCAGAAAGTACCTATAAAGCAAAACTTTCCACAAAAGAAATGTTTATGAGGATAAAGGTTAATATGGGCTTTCTCAAGCTAATCCTAAAATACAGCTTTCATAAATCACGTATCTGACAAGTGGAGCCCTATTCTGTGACTTGACAAGACACTGTGCTAGATGCCAGGAATGTGTGGAAAAAAGAAACAGTTACTGCTCTGGAGGAGCTCAGTTCACCCAAGCTGAGAGACTGCAAATGTTTTGCACTGGCCAGAGCCAAGGGTAAAATGGGACTCAATCAGAGGTGAGGACCACCAAGAGTCAGGCTCATGGTGAGCCAGTGTAGAATTTCAAGTGTGGGAGGAACATGATCACAGTTCCACTTCGGTAGGATTGCTTCCATTGCATTGTTGGGGGTAACTGGAGGAGGAAAAAGGAGGCAAGGAGACCAGTTCGGAGGCCGTTCTAGTGATCAAAATGGGAAATAAATCATTTGGAGAGACGATAAAAAATGGAACAGATTTAAAATATGTGAAGGTGGTAGAATCAGTATGACTTAGGTTAATTTTCAGCAACAGGAAAGGCAGGGGCCCAAATGACTCCCTGACCACTGACTTTTTGTTGTTGTTGTTGAAACAGGGTCTTACTCTGTTGCCCAGGCTAGAGTGCAGTGGTGTCATCATAGCTCACTGCAACCTCAAACTCCTGGGCTCAAGTAAGTGATCCTCCTGCCTCAGCCTCCCAAGTAGCAGGGATTATGCCTGGATGATTTTTCTATTTTTGTAGAGATGAGGTCTTGCTGTTGATCTTGAACTCCTGGCCTCAAGCAGTCCTCCTGCCTCAGCCACTCAAAGTGCTGGGATTACAGGCACGAGCCACCATACCCGGTCTGACCACTAATTTGAGTCACTGGAAGAATCATGGCACCCCTTTGTAAAGGACAGAAATCCCAAAGGAGGAGCAGGATTAGTTTTGCATAAAGAAATCCAAGACACCTTTATGAAATGATATATCCTATAAGTGGTAAATATAGAAATCTGGAGAGAAAGCTGAGCTAGAACTGCAGATACGAAGTCATAGAATAGAGTATATGAGAGCACACAAAGAGGGCTCAAGATCTACTCCTGGGGGAATAAGTCAGGGACGTGGCTCAAGACTCAGGACAGATTTTCTCTACCTCTACTGCGATTCAGAGGCTACCATGATGATCTTATTAGTCTATTATCCAGGAAATTGTTTGCTATGTGATTTTTTTAATTTCAGAATATTACAGGGATACAAACATGTTGGTCATATGAATTGCTTTTGTACAGTTTGCATAGAAGTTATAAATATGCCCTCACCCAGATGGTATACATTGTACCCATTAGGTGTGAATTTACCTATCCACTCCTACCCCCACCTTGCTTGATTTCCATTGAGTTTTACTACCATATGTGCATGAGTGTTAATCAGTTAGTTCCAGTTTAATAGTACATGTGGTGTTTATTTTTCCATTCTTTCAGTACTTCATTTAGAAGACCTACAAAATGGGAGAAAATATTTGCATGCTCTACATCCGATAAAGGGCTACTAACCAAAATCTGCTATGTGATATTGATCCAATCCATTAATCAGTTTGAGCTTTGATTTTCTCACCTATAAAATGTGTATAATCATATTTGCACCATAAGGTATTTTGAGACCTAAATAAGGTAAACTGTGTTAAAAAACACCTGACCCAGAACTTGACACATAATAAGCCCTCAGAGGTATATATTTTCCTTGAATCTAAAACCAGAAAGCTCACAGAAAAATGAAACTCATCATCCACCCCAGCCCTCAAATTGCTTCTCCTCCTCTGTCCTCTCTCTTTACCAGCTGACCAACCCAAAAACCTAGAAGTTATGTTTGTCTCCACCCTCTACTGTCACATCTGATCTCAGCCCAGTCCTGTCAAGTCAGTCCAATTCTTGTATACCACGGCCATTGCCTCCACTAAGGCCATCCTGATTCCTGTCCTGGACCACTGTAAACCCCCTTCCTGGCCACCCTTGACTCCCCAATGCACTCTCCACAGTGCAGCAGAGTGAGCTCTTCTAAATGGAAAATCTAATATAATTTACTGACTAAAATCCTTTTCCCTTTGCATAAAGTCTAAGTTTATAGCATGCTAAGTCATTCATGACCTCAAGAAATACAATTTTACTTAACTTCCCAGCCTCAAATCTCACCATTCTTCTCTTTGAGGACTCTGTTCTAGCCACATAAATCTACTTTCATTCCAGATCACATCTCCTGTCTTCAACGCACCTATTTGACCCTGCTGCCTAACATGTCCTTTAAGATTCAACTCACCTCCTCTGAGGAGTCTTCCTGGGGTGGGTTAGGTACTCCTCCCACATGCTTCCATATCACCTTGTTCTATGTGGCACCTGTCATGTTTGTACTCCTTGGTCACTCTTGAACTAAATAATATGTTTGCTAAAGACGGAGATATATCCTACCCATTATCTTATCCCTTACACATAGAATGGTCAAAAGTTTGTTTAAAGTGATTAATATGTATCTGTTTGGATGAATAAACTAAAAAGTCCATTAGAAAGATATGTTTTAAGCAATTTTGTGAATTGCTTAAAAGATAGAAATTTCTTCTCTGGCTGCCTTTGAAGCCAGAATTTTCAGATGTGTGATCTTGGGCAAGTTAAACCCCTCTGTAATTAAGTTCTTTGTCTGTAAAATGGAGATAACAATTGTACCTACCTTTTAAAGTTATTGTGAGGATTAAAAGAATTAATACGTGTACAATCATTTAGAACTGGCATTTGAAAGTACCCAAGAGCTCTCAATCATTACCTGTTTTTATCATTGTCACTGTTGCTATTATTATTTTCCTATAAGATGGGTTCCTTTGTGTTTAGAACCTGCCATGAGCCAGGGCTCAAAACAAATTTCACAAGGTCGCAAGTTAAAGAATTTAGGAAATTTAAAAGCCAGACTTCAGCAAGAAGAAATGTCCTTTATGCCCTGAGCCTCCCACTGCCCACACAGAGAGGTAGGCTGGAACCAGACACTCTGCTGGACACATGATGGATAAAGGTTCCAGACGAGGAAACCCACCCCCTCACATTCTCTCTTACAGGACGAGCATGAGAGCAACCTTGTCAGGAAGGAATAAACAGCCTGCTTAATGCTAAGCACTCTAGATTTGGGTGCCAGCTGTTTACCAGAGTTGTCTGGGAAAGTCAGCTACCCAGCAGCTAAGGAGCCAATGGGAAATAGTAACCCCTCTGGACAGGAGGAGGAATTCACTGGTCTTATAGGAACCTGAGTTTGGGTCAAGTACCTACCTCTAAGAAAAGAGCAAGGGCCCAGTCTTACCTGACTCATTGTCCAGGCAAACCAAAGTGACATCATGAAATCATTTTTGGACACCGATGCTTGATGCACCGTGTTTTTAATTAATATTTCCTTCAAAGAGGACTTCCAATGCTCTCATGCTTGTACTTTACCTCTGTTTTGGTACCTTGAGACTCGAAGTTTTCTAAGAATCTGCTTCTCTATCAAGACAAATCCAAACATTTCTTTTAATAGCTTCTGTTTAGGTCAGTAATATTTATTAATGTGTCAGGCATGGTACTAAATGATGTGCAGACAAAATATGGAGGCATAATTCCTGCTTTCAAGTATGTATAGCCTTAGAGGAAAGGCAGATGAAAAAATTATAACACAATGTAATGGCTACAATAATAGAAATGTGCACAAGACTCAGTACCATTTAGAAATGACTCGGTTCAGTTTGACATTACATTTGTAAGCTATAAAATAAATGTTTTTTTTTATTTACCCAGAATATTAAATATAAAATCTAAATAAAAATATTGAATTCCCATTAGCAGATGCTATGACAAAAGGTAATATGGTATTCACTACTCAAATTGTGTTGGGTAAGATATAATTAGAGAAAAAGATTTTATATCATGAGAACTGAAAAGCATTTCTAGGAAATGGTCAGAGGGAAGTTTTGGAAGTTAAAAGGAACTTAGTTCAAATTCCAACCCTGCCGCTTACTGGCTATGTGAATTTTGGCAAGTTTCCTAACTTTTCTGAGTTTAAATTGTCTCATTTAAGAAATGAGGATAATAATGAGTACCACAATGAGTTATTTTAAGCAGTAAATGAAGAAAAATATGCAAAGCACCTAGCACGTGGTAGATATGCAATAAAGGCAGCTTTTTTTTTTTTTCTCAGAATATAACCTCACTTGTCACCTATTTTATTCCATGCATTTATAATTAGGTAACTGTGGCAAATTGACTATTGAGCATTCCAAGGGGCAGATTTCAAAGTTGTTTTATAATGGAATTCTATCCTACTTTTCTTAGTTAGGTGTCTAAGCTATCTGCAATAGTTTTGATGCATTGCAAGTGTTTTTACACATATCCTGTTAAAACATCCTGTTTTACTAAAATGTGCCAAAGAATAGTCTTAAAATTCAAGCCCAGCTGGTAGCAAGAGTAGTCAGAAAAGATCGGAGAAAAAATCCTGTTCAATAATAGAATATAAAATGAGTAGAGAAATCCTGGTATTCTGACAGGCTAAAGTATTCTGGTCACAAAGAGAATGATGAGATTATGAGAAATTCCCTATTACTAAAAAAGCTAAAACTTAGCAGTTAAGAGGTTCCTAAAGGCATATTATGGCTCCTTTTTTTGTTGTTTACAAACTGTCTCTAACATAAATTAATATTTTAGAGTCATGTCAAATAGTATCAATTAAAAAAGAAATTAATTTGCATTTTTACATTTCTGATTTTGGAAAGGGGCATGGCGGGGTAAGGTTAAATTTTGCCTGTCTTTAAATATTAGTCTGTTCTCAGAGGTTAGTTTTCCCACCTCAGAAATGTGGGGAATAAACCCTTTCCTTTATCTTTCTCTTAGAGATATTATAAGAATAAATGTTCAGGTGAATACTTTTGAATGTTTCATAAAAACCTAAGCTACGTAAATTCAGGGTCAATTTTATCACGTTGTTAGGAAATTCACAGGTAAGTTATGTATTCCACAGATGAATGTCCTACCTTATCTTGTATGTGATTTCCTAAATACCAAGAGAGATATTTATTGTTATCTCGTTTTTACTGTTAACTTTGGTTCTTACACAGATTCCTTTCCCTATGGCTCCACTGTCCCATACAGTAGCCATTAGCCACATGTGGCTATGGAAATTTAAATTTAAATTGATTGAAACTAACTAAAATTAAAAATTCTGTTTCTCGCCTACTAGCCACATTTCAAGTGCTCAGTAGCCATGTGCAACTATGTGCTACCATGTTGTACAAAGAGACCATTT
Organism: Eulemur rufifrons; assembly: GCF_041146395.1. Classification (NCBI taxonomy): domain Eukaryota; kingdom Metazoa; phylum Chordata; class Mammalia; order Primates; family Lemuridae; genus Eulemur; species Eulemur rufifrons. The sequence goes on from NC_090989.1 coordinate 43,710,442, forward strand.
CTTTCATCACAGAAGTTCTATTGGAGCACTCTGGCCCAGAAATAATCAGGCTGAATGCTCTTATTGCTCTGTGGCCTTAAACTAGCCATTAATAGTATTTCAAGGATTACGTGACCTTGGAAGTTATGGAAGAATGACTTTATAATCAGGTCAATGTCAGACTAAGGGAAAGCCAGAAGAGAAGAGGAATTAAATAAATAACAAAAAAAGGGATCCTGGTTAGAAAAAGAATACATATTGTCATTATAATAGAAGGATAAAAAAATGACTCAGGAAATCAGTGCTTCAGCAGAATTTTGCTTAAAACATTTGTTACATGTGGTTTGTACTAAATGCATCAATCTTATGCTGACTTTCTGATGTTCTAATTGGATTTTGAAATGTTCCAGCTAAATCACAGAAAAACAAAATCTTGAGATTGTAATGAAACTTAGCCTACTTTCTGTATACTGGAAGCATATGCTTAAAACGTATTTTCCTCTAAGGTGGGGTCAGCAGATGCAAATGGAGCTACTTGCAGTTTTTGTTCACAATGTTTGTATTTATCCTTATTTAGACCCCTTGTGCTCACAAGTGGTTTTCATACTTACTATTATTTTGGTTTCTACTGCTTGTCTAAAAAAGGAATTGTAACTTAGCATATATGTTATTGTCCCTCAAATAAGGGAATAATCTGTGTATGTTTGCATTTAGGTCATTCTGTCCATCGAAGAAGGGTACAGACTTCCAGCTCCCATGGGCTGTCCAGCGTCTCTACACCAACTAATGCTCCATTGCTGGCAGAAGGAGAGAAATCACAGACCAAAATTTACCGACATTGTCAGCTTCCTTGACAAACTCATCCGCAATCCTAGTGCCCTTCACACCCTGGTGGAGGACATCCTTGTGTAAGATGAATAATGTTGAGTTTTTTCTCTTGATAATCATAATTTCTTACAGACTATAGGACAAGAATAACAGGTAGAGAGGGAAAAATTTGCCTTGATAATTAATTGCCTAGTTGTCAACTTGGTATAAATCATATTTTTTTATCTGCTGAAAAGGCAAATTATTAATATTAAATAAAAAATTGATTTTTTATAAGAAAACACAGATTCCCCTTCCATTTTCTCTCTCTCTCTCTCTAAATACTGAATTACTTTGGTTATATCTTTTCCTATGTGGGTCTTTGAGATTTTTTTATAGCCTTTTTTTATTTACTGATCCTTTCCTACCTTTATAAGTAGAGTTTGTGTATATGTGCAGCCCTTTTAATTTTCTTGTCCATTCCATGTTCTGTCCCTGTATTTGAAATGGCAGGCAAGACAGGGGCAATTTGTGAATCAGCCAGGAGCAAGGATGTTCCCTGCTGATATGATCATACCCAGTTGTTGTTACTTTCCATTCTTTATACCAGAAAGAACAGATGACAAGACAAGAAAATGAAGCCACTCATGCACCATTTTGCAAAAGTCAGTAGAGCTGAGAAGGTCTACTCACCTCTCTGTGAAAAGCAATTATAAGAGGAGGAAAATTAGGAGGAAAAAAGACTATCATCTGTGTCTGAAAATATTACAATTTAAATATCAGAAAATCAAAGATACGTTTCTTCATTTAGGCCAAATAGGACCTAGAAATAACCAAAGCATTTCTGTAGCTCACTTTCCTGACTCAGGGGATAGTGAAGGAGCTTTATAGATGTTCAACTTCAGGTTACAGGTTCAAGTCAGTGCAGGTTTTTAGTGACAGTAAGGCTGATCTCTTCAAGGCCAAGGCTCACTTCACAGCACAGCACTTAAGAGTTCACCTCTAAATCACTAATTGGCAGCCTCAGTAAAGTGAAGCCAAGCATGAAATAGCTAGAGATTAAACTATTACTCTAGCCCATCTCCCCTAAAGCAGTCCAACACAGGAAGCAGTAAAGGGGAGGAAAGGCACTTTGGATTTTATCATGAAGGCAATGGACAGCCATTGAAGGATTTCAAGCAAGAGAATGGCATGATCACATTTGCATTTCTGAGAGATCACTCTAGGGATGATTTAGATGTGAGTACAAAACAAAGATCAAGACCGGAAATAGAGACAGTTATACAATTTCAGCAATCAAAGCTAGAAAAGAGTAGGGCTTGACTTCTGAAATGGGAATGAGCTTGGGGTCAGGAGATAAGAGAATGAATTTATTATTATTATCTCCTAATAATAAATAATAATATTTATTATTAGGAAAACCAAAGTATCTTAATCACTGATTGAATATGGAGGGAAGAGGATAAAAAAAATCAAAGACGTTTATCAAGTTTCTTTCTCATAAAACTGGTGAATGGTATTACCACTAAGAGACAGAGGAAGAGGGACAAGTTTTTGGAATAGAAATGAGACCATTTTGAGCATGCTGAGTTAGAAATGTCTGTGGAACATCTAGGCAGTTATATATTTATAGGTTGAACCTCAAGTGAAAAGATCTGGGCTAGATACGTAGATTTGAAAATCATCAGCATATAGATTGTAGCTGAAGTATTAAATGTAGTTAAGACAACCAGCAAAGAACATAAAGAATGCAAATAAATAGAGGAAAAGAATGCAACCCCTGGAACACCAAGATTTAAGGAATAAACTAAAAAAGAGTACCCAAAGGAGACTGAGAAAGAAGGACCAGACAGGTGATGAAGAAAACAGGGAAGGAACAGTATTACAAAAGCCAAGAGAAGAGAGTTTCAAGGAGTATAATGCCCATGGCTTTACAAAGCTTCAGTGAACTAAACTGTGAAGTGAGCATGTTGGATTTAGCAATGAGGTGTTCAGGTGTTCATGGGAAGCCTTTGCAAGAGCATTTTCGATGAACTTGTATGTGACATATTGCAAGAGGAGGAGTGACTATGAGGTCAGAGAGAGGAGCAATACATAGCACTAATTTTTTACATCAAGAACCCTGTATGATGAGAAAGAGAAGTAGTTAGAGGAAATGTTTCTTGCTTTTTGTTTTTGTATGTTTTATTAAAGTGACTTGGTTACGCTTTAACATTGAGGAGAAAGAACTATTAATAGTGGAAAGGGATCATGAAGTAAGTCTGCAATAATGAAAGAGGATATTGGCATCTATAAACTGAAATCATTTGATCTGGGCCTTTTGTGGTGGTGGTATAGGGTTCATAGACTCCACAGCCAGTGCCCATCACCAAAACTGTCTGACTCCTATGGCTATAGAAGCAGGCAGGTAAGAGGCTCCTTTTTGAAGAAAAGCAGGTAAAACAATTTTTTCTCTGCTTTTTCAAGATTGTGAATGATCATTGTATTTGGAAAATACTGATGAAGGATCTAAAATGAGAAAATGCTAACAAGTAAAAAGGATCCAGAGGTCACCTCAAAATGAAGGGTGTGTCTGGGTGCCAGAGGTTTATGATTTAGTGGGGTGCTCAGCAATCTAGCAGAACAGGCCAGAGAGCGGCAAGCTTCGTGAGAACACCACCACACGCAGGCCACGAGTTGGGTACTTTATATAAAGTTGGCAGCTTGATTCAATTCTAAAATCTAATCTCTGGGAGACCAAATGGAAGTTTTTGTGACTGATATGCTCTCCTTGTTTCTGACAAAGACATATGTGCTACAGCTTGTGCTATTAATATAGTTTTGCTTGAGAAACAAAAAGAACCAGGGTTCTAAGGTTATAATGCCTGAACCTTTATCAACATTCTTATTTTCACAGCAGCCTGAATGGGTTCCCTGGATATACCTCTTGACCCCCAATACCACCCATTCACCCTATCTCTGGTCCCAGAGAACTGAGGCTGTTTAGGGGAAAGAGATGTGGTAGATTAAAGCACAGCAATGTTAGCTAACAGATGCCTGGTTTGCTTTATGCTTATAAAACGGTGACACTGCAGCTCCATCTCCCAAGACCCAGAACCCAGCTGTCTGTCCCAGAGTGATGTTGGGTTAAGGAAACATGACACAGTGCAGAATTGCAATCTTTCCTCCCATATATCTCTCAAACCTGTAAAGGAGTCTAAGTGTGTAATCCACAGCAACTCTTGCTAAACTCTCCTACACACTCCTTTTCTCTAGTATCCCCAAGTTTCCAGGTTTCTCTCACGCTTCTATGCCGACATAACTCTCTCATCCACTAGGTCCCCGTGGTTTTTATTCCACTCCAATTGCTTTTTTCTCAAGAATTCACCTGAGAAGCTTTTATCCTTTGTCTTGACATAGTAGTAAGAGGGGAAGAAATTAAGATGCCAAAGGAGGATGAGGAAGGCTGTGACGCCCAAACCTTAATAATCTTATACTAGCATATTGGAAATTTCATAAACAGTACATCTGCAGTTTTTCCTCTCAAAAGTCAGAGTGCCTAATTGAAAAAGTGTTGGTCAGAGAAGGTATTCCTTATTTGGAGCAATAATTCTCACCTTCTTTTCCTGCTGACATTCTTGTGCCTGATGCACTCCTATGGGAATATTCAGAGCTCTGTGTAGTTCCCAACATGTTTGTTTTCTCTCCTACCTAAGAAAGTATATGGATATATTGTACAAGTGAAGCTGGCAACATTATAAATATAATCTTAAATTCGACTAATGGTAAAAAAAAATTCACAAAGGTACCATATTAATATAGGCCATCATCCATTCATAAATGCAAAGTTCAAACAACCCTCACATTCTTTCATTTTACAATGATGCCTTATCACCACCTTTTAAAGAATTATTTGTAACTGTCGTGGTGCACAGACCCTGGGAGAGAGGACCTAGCTTGAGGCCACAGTTGTGTGTAGAACAGCATCTGAAACAGTGTCTAGATATGCACTTTGAAACACCTTTTTCTCCCTCTCCCCCAACCCTCAGGATTGACTCTGTAGCTGCTCCCAGCCCCAAGTGGGTATACTCCCACACAGTCTAGAGTTACATCTGGGGTCCTATAGTTTAACAGCACAAAGTGGCTCAATGACCACACAGTGTGTCTTCACCCAGCCCTACCTCCCCCACCTCCACCCACATTGTTGTACACATTCACGCTCCATCCTCATCCCTCACCCTCATTCCTCCACACATTGAAGACTACTGAGGGTACCACATGGCAGTTAGCCAGCCAGTGCCCTTTGGGACAGAGCTGTAGTGTAATGGGAAAATAATGCTTTCTTCTAATCCCTGCTCTAGGTCTTTGTCACTGACAAAGAATTTTCAAGATTATGGGCTTCTTGACTGTCAGCTCAAAGGTGTCATCCAGGTATGGGCAGCAGTTGTCCAGATGGATGGAGCCAGTCTATGATAATCGATTGCATCAGAAATCATGTTTTGCTGCCCAGGCCAAGGCACCTTGTGAATGAATATTCTTACCACCCACTGGGCCAGAGTTAGGCATCTTATAGAATATTAACTCTTGATAACTGTAACCACCACCTTCTTTAGTACATATAAGTCTATCATAGAACTTTCTAACACTTGGCTTCTGGTAATATGTAAGTCATTAAGGTACAGAAAAGCTCATACTAATACCATAATTAAGAACCATAATAGAGAACGGTGTGGAATGTTCTAAGACTGAATGGTACTACTCTCCTCCATTCAATTAATAATTCACCAATAATGCTATCTTCTGAGTGCAATAACATGCAGCAATTTGATATAAAATTTTCCATTCATTTTGAAAAGATCTTGATTAATGCCATATAGGTAGTACATAATCAGCGCTTGTTAAATTGTTTATCTCTATTTACCAAGTCATGGATAACTTTTTTGTTTTAATTGTTGTTGCCAACAGTTTTAATGATTTTTTTATGACACAGAAATAAATGGCTGGCCAAAACTAGTGTTGTAATTGAGTAATAAGCAAAGTATTATAGAAGGAAGATAGAATATGAAAGATTGATTAGGAGATGTGAAACTTCTACCTGCCCATTATGACCTGCTGGCACAAGATAGTTATGATACTAATGTCAACACCAACACTAATACTAATACAAATTATAATATATATTATCAACAATAACTGTTACTGACATTTGTTAAGAGCCTACTATGTGCTAGCCATTGTACTAGGCACCTTTACTGGTTATCTCATTTAATCCTATTATTAGCCCAATCCCTCAGATAAGGATATGGAGACTCAAAAAGGATAATTCTCCCAAGAATACACAGCAAGTAATTAGCATATGAGGAACCTGAATAAAATCTACTGACTCTACCGCCCTTGTTCTTTCAAACACAGGATAGAATCACACAGAAGGGGAAGATGTTTCCCAATACAGCACCATTTCAGAAATATGATTATAAGAAAAGAGGGTACATTTTCACATTTCCAGATATATTTTCTCTGGGCTGATCAGACTTTATAGATGGAGGATATTAACATCCCAAAAAGAGAGGAGCACAGCCTGCTATTTTACGTTCCGCTGGGCAATTACAAGGATGTAGTGTATATGACCTCAGTCTTGGGAATAAGTAGCAAATACATAGTTCATCTATCACTCAAACATTCTCCCACAATGCCCAGACACTTGAAGAACATTATTCGAAAAAAGAAAGTAGTAACTGTAACAATATAGGGATTTGAGGAAAATATGGCAGTAACATAGTTCCAGAATTATATCCTCAGGCATTTCTATGTATTAAATTTTTCCAGTGTTGGCAAATACATGTTTTGTTTCTTTTCCTTGCTATGGCAGACATTACTAACCATCACAGCACTCTTTCCCACTGAGCCCACATGCTGCCTCGGTATACTTTTCATGACCACATTTTGACAACCACTGCCAATGAATTGCAGTTGGCATTTAATATGAAATCTATTTTCTGACCCTCGATTATTTTCTCACAGAAACAGGCTTTCCTTGAGATTCACTGATCTATTACTTTGGCTTTAGGAACCATGTGCTGGATACTCAGAATCATGGGAGATTTTTTTTAAAGTCTTATTCTTGTTCTGCATCTATCCCTCTTAATGTTCAAATACATCTATACTTTTAAGTTACTTTGAAAATTTGTCATTTTTCCATACCTTTTACCACTTATTAGCTTTATTATGAGAAATAAACAATCGTATCAATTAGGAAAAAAAACAACTGAAGACTTGATGAAAATAAAAGTCTGACAAAAAATAATTCATTTCTCCAATTTAATGCTGTGGAGAGTCAGACTGTTTTGAATAAATAGATCTTACCCACAAACATGAAATATCCATAGGATATATGGCATTTGGGATTTTATAGCATTTTGAGTAAAATTACACTTTAAAATTTTTTATTTAGCAAAATTCTTTTATTAATTTAACTTGCATTCAAATTGAATGTTAGTCTTAATTGTAAAGAGGGCAATGTTTCCTTTTTTATCTGATTAACTTCTTCCTTCAAAGGTCGGGTATATATATTATGGATTAACTAAATAGTTTGAAGTGTAGTCTCTGAGTAATGATATGAGAAACTCATGTAAAAGCAGTGATATTGAATAAGGTGAATGTGCTGTTGTGGTTCTAAGTCTGGTTATAATTGTATATGAGCCCTTAACTCAGTGCCACCTGACTCCACCTATAGCTGCCTCTTCCTCCACTCTGTGAACTATATAAAGAGAAAATAAAAAACTGTTTTCACAATACAAGGAATAAATTAAATAAACAGCATGTCCCTTAATAGATTGACCATTATATCAACAGGCACTTATTTTTCTAGTTTTTTTTAACTTACTGGAATTAAATGCAAACAGATTATTCATTAAGATTGGTCCATCTTGTCATGGACCAAACTTTTCTGCAGAGAATTTAATATTCAAGTCTAAAGTATCACTTATTTAATGAGTTACTCTAATGTTTTCAGCATTGTGCTAGGGCCTACAGAAAATAGAAAGATGTATAAGAGATGATTCCTGCCATCAGAGTTTTCACTTATGCTTTTAAAAAAATTCTCAGCCAGGCATGGTGGCTCATGCCTGTAATCCTAGCACTATGGGAGGCCAAGGTGGGCGGATCGTTCGAGCTCAGGAGTTCGAGACCAGCCTGAGCAAGAGCAAGACCCTGTCTCTACTAAAAATAGAAAGAAATTATATGGACAGCTAAAAATATATAGAGAAAAATTAGCCAGGCATGGTGGCACATGCCTGTAGTCCCAGCTACTCAGGAGGCTGAGGCAGGAGGATCACTTGAGCCTAGGAGTTTGAGGTTGCTGTAAGCTAGGCTGACACCACGGCACTCTAGCCCAGGCAACAGAGTGAGACTCTGTCAAAAAAAAAAAAAAATTTCTCTGTCTTATATGGATTTTTCCCCATTTTGAAAGCAATTCAACTGAAGCAAAAATATATATGGTTTAAAATTGCATAATCATGTATAATAAATGTTAGCAACGTAGGAGTCTAACTTTAGGGAATTACAAATTATTAAGCATCAACATATAGAATATTATATACTCATTTGATTATGAAGACTGTTGAAACATGAAAATATTAATATTTATAAATATTCAAAATAAAGACAATATGAAATAGAATAGACCCTCCTTGTACATTTCTGCTAACCATGTATAAATGTATGAGCTAGGAAAAAAAGTTATGTTAAGAATAGTAAGGATAGAAAAGCCTGTAAGTTAGTGAAAGTTTCATATTAAAACAGTACTCTACTTTGTAATATTGTTTCTCAAAATATAACCTTCCTTAAATCATTTTGATATATCTATTACTATTATATTTACATGATGAATATAAAACACAGAAAACTTTTGAGGATTAAAGTCTTCTTGCCTTTTAATGGCAGTATTGATGTATATTCATAACCTATCTAAGAACCTTCTAAGTTAAAAGGCTAGTACCATTGTAAACTCAAAGGGCTCATTAGAATAAAAACTTCTGGGCTCTATCAGAGCTATTCATTTTTTACATATTTAGATATATTAGGATTATATACTTATGGCACCTTAAACTGTAACATTACCTATTATGCCTATACTCCAGCCCTTTCTGTAATATAAATTGACCATAATTATACCTGAAATTTCCTGAGGCTAGCCCATTCTCATTTTTCTGAGGAAAAAAGTAGACCCTTGACCTTCTGTTCTACAATATGTACTTTTTAAATGTGAGCTGCAGGTTTTGCTGTAGACATTTCTCAGGTGGGCAGTACCCACTAATCACCAAATAGCAGAAATTTCTACATGCTCAGCAAATAGCAGACTAAATTTATCATTGTACATGTTTGATAAGAAAGGGCATTTATTGTTTATTAGGTAATATTCCAGAGAATTCATGTGAGGATGATGGTACCCAGCCCTCGAAGCCAGCAAATAGCAGCATTTTTCAACTTCGTTATTAGATAAGGTGGAAGAAAAGTTATTGCACAGCGGCTGTGAACAATGAGGGGACCCTGACCTTACTAAATCAACTGCCATTGCAGTCATATAGAGGCCAAAGAGTAAAAGAGGTGTGTAGGGAAAGGGAATTATAGTATTGAAACATTCTGGGAGCAAATAGTGGATGCTTTTCAACAGGGAAATAGGCCATTTAAGTCATATAGTATACAGAATGTCCTTCCATGACCTTTCTACACTAAGGACATAAAATTAGCAAATTGCATTTCCACTCACCAATTACATGAAATTGTGAAAGCTCAACAGTTATTCCAGTGTTATCTCAGGAAAGAGAAGTGGAAGTCATCTGACTATGTCTGTGCATCGAGAATGGCCTAAGACTATGACAGGAAAGTCATTTAAATAAATTCTTTTAATTTGTTCACTTTCAACAAACTACTTTGACAAGTAATTAAAGATATGAGAGCCACATTGTTTTGAAAGAGGACATTCAATTTTCTAACATGTGTGGTTTTATTTATGTTAATAAGCAACAAGGGTATCTTGGTCATTTTGATATTTAAACTTAGCAAAGTATAGCAGGCTTTCCCAAAGTGTATGCCATAGAAACCGGTCAAATAATTCAGGAAAATAATGCAGAAGCTATTTTGAATTATCTTACATATTTAAAATGCACATTAGAGTAGTGAATACTCTGAAAATTGCTACAATTAAAAAACTTCTTTGTTTGCCACAGAGACTTTTATTATTTTATTTTTACATATGAATTTTTATTTGATGATACTTATTAACATAAACACCTCTAGGAAACTTTGAAGAAATATAGCAACAATTCATGTATTTGGTGGTAGATGCTATGATAGCTTTTTGACCTTAAACATGACTAATCTTTGTTTCAGATCAAATTATTAATCATTCTGATATTAATTAAAGTGGAACAGCCCACAATCAAATAGCATTCCAATATGTAGTATGGGAGAAAAGAATGTGGCTTAGCAGCCTTCAAACAGGAAATGTAATAATAGAATTGAGTGGTGGTAAAAAGGACAGAAGTCACTATTGAGGGTAACTACACTCAATAGGGATTAAAGTGTAATCGTAAGATACATGCATTTAATTTATGCAAATTCCAATTACAGATAAAGAGCAAAAGCCCCTGGATTTCCCTGTCATCCCTGTGCACCCCTACCTCCACCTTCAACTAGACCTCAGTATAGGAAAAGGGAGGTCAATGTAGCAATCAAAGAAAAACCAAAGGAATGAATTCTAGGCTTTTAGCAGGAACTTTGTCCTGAATTCCAAGCGGCACCTTTGAGAGTCTTTGGGAGTTGTAACATACAACTTGTGCTCCTAAAAGACTCAGGTCCTTTTAAGGGCAATTTTGATTGTTAAGGATTTTAAATTTGCACGTTAAGCATTAACCTTAGAACCTAACTCCCATTCCCATATATTTACATGTATGCCCTTCTGCTTCACAGTAGAGGATTTCTTACTTCATATGGTTTAATTATGTGTGCTCATATATTACCAGTTTCTAGTTAAAGCCGAAATAGTTTAAATGTGAATGATAAACACATTATGATGAAATATTCCAAATATAAATATTAAAAACTATGGCTCTACTTTAGCCTCTATGGATTCTTTCATTCTTTAACTTTATAAATTTTTTAAAACAAAGTACATGAAAGTTGGACAAACTTCAATATTCTAATAAAAATAATTCAGTGATTCACTTCTAATAAAAATGCTTTTCAGTACTTAGTACTAATTTGACTCAAACACTAAATATCTTTTTAAAAGTTTGTTACTGCTTTACTAGTTAATATAAACTGTAGTTCTAAGAATTCTTAAGATGACGAATTTATTACCCTAGAGGGCTAATAACACATCTATTAATATAAATGCACTTTTACTATTTTTTAAAACATGCAAAATATTTTTAATATAAATTTTGCATATTTTTATAAGCAAAATAATACAACTTATTGTCAAGATGGCTTAAATACACAATTTGGGGTTATTTTTACTATAATTTCTAAGGTTAATTCCATTTTTATTCCCGCTGACTTTAGCTATTTTATATATATATATAACTATTTCCTATATATAGCATATAAATGTATGTATGTATGTATATAAGCACACACATATATATATATACCCTAGCCTTTGAAAGTAATACCCTTATATTATTTTTATATTAAAACTACAAAAATATTTCCGACTGGAATGATCTTTTACATCAGATCTTAGAAACAAAAATAAAGATTACTATATCACTGCCTTTAAGGCCCATCAATGGTGGATTCCTTTTCCTTGTTAACCCAACCTTACTTTGCTTTTGCTTTGTTTTGTGCCTTATTACTATCTATGCTTTGGGCTGCAGTACCCTATGCTTGTATGCATGAAAATCTTGTTCATGCAACTAAACTCTATAACAGCAGAAATTACTTTTTAACAAATACTAAATTCTTGTAGAATGTTTGAGAATAAATAAATGGAGACTTGACCAATGAATTCACCATAAAAAGGGGGAGAACTATCCTAGCAAATGCGGAAAAGGTAAAAGGACATAGAGTGGAAGGTCAGAAAGGGTAAGAGTGAATGGCCTCCCGCTATTTACTCTCCTTGTGGGGATAAGGGATAAGCTATTGTGTTTCAAAACACAATTTTATGCAAGAGAAAAAAGTGGAAAAGGAGATAGTACTATCTGAGTCTTCTCAAGATCTATCAAGTCTAAGACCCAGTAGGAGCAAAAAGCAGAAAAAGACAAAAGAAAGCAACAAATGTTTCACCAGATAAAACTGACTGATTTGATAAATAAAATTTTTTAAAAGTGACTGACTTGAATAAGATGAAAAATCAGAGATTTTTCTTATCCTCAGTGGAGGATAAGATTAGATGGAGGATTAGATGTTGAAGTCATTTTATAAAAAAAGACACCTGCACCGAATGTTTATCACAGCACGATTTACAATTGCAAAGATATGGAATCAACCTAAGCGCCCATCAATTCATGAATGGATAAAGAAAACGTGGTGTGTGTGTGTGTGTGTGTGTGTGTGTGTGCGCGCATGTATGTATCATGGAGTACTACTCAGCCATAAAGAGAAATGAAATAATGTCTTTTGCAGCAACTTGGATGAAACTAGAGACCATTAACCTAAGCGTAGTATCTCAGGAGTGGAAAAACAAACACCATGTGTATTCTCTAATATTTGGGAGCTAAACAGTGGACACATGGGCACTGACAGACGTAAAGGACAATGGAAACCAAGAAGTGGGGAAGGTGGGAGGGGTGTAAGGGACAAAAATTTACCTATTGGGTACAATGAACACTATTCTGGTGATGGGCACACTAAAAGCCTCAACTTAAATATTATTCACAGTATCCATGTAATAAAATCATTTGTACCTCCTTAATATTTTGAAATTTAAAAATAATCTCAATAGTAAAAATCTGTCACAAAAAAGAATCTTATAAAAGGGAAAGAAAATAGATAATTCTTGCTTTATCTGGCTTTTAAATGGTCTGTATGTTTTTGTTTTTGTTTTTTTTCTTCCTTATAGAATGCCAGAGTCTCCTGGTGAAGTTCCTGAATATCCTTTGTTTGTCACAGTTGGCGACTGGCTGGATTCTATAAAGATGGGGCAATATAAGAATAACTTCATGGCAGCAGGGTTTACAACTTTTGACCTAATTTCAAGAATGAGCATCGAGTAAGTAGTACTAGGTTTATTACTGTAATTTGATGCTCTGCTCAGGGGATTATAAATTTAAATGCTATATCAAGCACACCTTTTTTTAAGCTAGTATGTAATTTCCAAGTCTTTCCTCACCATTTCTATTGTTCTAGTGGAAGTTAGACATTACACATTTATCTATTATTTTTGAAGGAATATATTTATTTGAAATAGCTATTTAAAATATTTTAAGTGCTTTCTAAAATGCCTATTACTCTTGTCCACATCATAGACTTTATATCCATGTAGTTTTACCTTGGCAAATTATTTATTATTCACATATACTAATGTTGCATAATCAATTCCTATTACCTTCATCAAATTAATGCAATATTATCATGTCATTTCAGTGCTCCTTTTGCATATTATAATGGTCAACCAATTTCCACTGTCTCAAAGATTATCCTTTGCCTAGGTGCAATAAAAATGCTCAACATGTGCTTAAAAGACTGGATACTAAAATGATTATGTTGAGCTGTATTAAATTGCCATTGTTTGAAGATAGTAATGGCAATTTCTTACTGTTCAACATAATGGCATTTTTTTAGATCATTGAAAGACTATGAGAAATCAAATGGAGTTCACATATACCTTCTATCCTACATACTCACCATTTTGCTAATACTGTTGTAAATTTACATAATTATCTTAATTATACAGACTTTAGGCCTATGAAATTTCTTAATATTACATAGATACCTGGATATGAAGTTTTTCTTTGTATCATTAAATTTGAGATTAATTCAATGTTTCTACGGAGCCAGAGAGAAAAAATAACAAACTCTTGCTGTTCATTTATATCTCTGCTTAATAATTAAGCTACACAATTTTTGGCAAATGTGACATAGTGCATATTTAATATATCTAAATATTCATTTTCTCTCTTGCATTTACCCGATCTAAATATTCATATTCTCTCTCTCTATTTTCTGTTTCTCTCTCTTTCTCTTTCTCTTTCTCTCTCTCAGTGACATTAGAAGAATTGGAGTCATACTCATTGGACACCAGAGACGAATAGTCAGCAGCATACAGACTTTACGTTTACACATGATGCACATACAGGAGAAAGGATTTCACGTATGAAAGTACTACAAGCACCTGTGTTTTGTGCCTCAGCATTTCTAAAACGAAACATATCCTTTCTACTACCCTCTCTTATGATTCTCCAAACATCACTTCACAAACTGCAGTCTTCTGTTCAGACTATAGGCACACACCTTATGTTTATGCTTCCAACCTGGATTTTAAAATCATGCTACATCAGTCCTCTCTGAATAACCTGCAGATAAAATCCTGGCCCACTGCAGATTACCACTACATAATGGTAAATAACTCAGCATGGATGTGTAACTTTGTATAGAAGTATATGGGAAGTGTTCACGGACTTAACCTAGAGTAATTTATCCAGGTGTGGCTTCCTTAATGATGTATTTAGAGTGTGATGGTAAAAGAGAAAGAAATAGTTGAACTTTCTTTCATGTTTTGTGATCAAGTAGCTTCCAAATTGACATAAATGTTTGTTTTTTAGGTAATTACATTCAACTCTATGGGTTGTATTATTACTTTATTTTTTAATAGTTTAACTGGTGGTGCCTGATATTGTAGAATTATTTGCAGAAATGACCAGCGGTAACATGTAGTGAATTTTTGTCAGATGTGACTGTAGTAAGAAGGGAGTTATTAGGGAGGGATAGGGAGAGAAATACTGTGCTTTAAATCTTCTAAGCCTGGGTTTTTCAGTTTTTTAAATCAACTTTATAGCGTCCTACATATTTCATAGTAAGTGGTAGTTTAAAGGCTTTGCCCCTCTAATTTTTTACTAACTATAGTATATTTCTCTACTACCTTACGAAGAGCACCCCTGAAAAGACCAAGAGTGAATTCATTGACCTAATGACTTTTATAGAGGGAAGCTTGGTATAAACCCATGACTGTTCTCTTGGTTCATCTTCACAAGTTTGCAAAAGTAATTATCAAAGCACCGAGAAAATTAGTCATTCTCAGTAGAATTGTTTTGAATAATAAAAAAAGTTTATACCCTTAGATTTAATGTAAAATGATTAATTAATTTAATTGAAACAGAATTTTATGGTATCTCTACGGTGGCCCAAGAAAATAAACACATCTAGTGGATTGTCATTGGTACATTTTGCAAGGTGAATAATTCTTATCTTTTGTTTGCCAAAATAAGTTATAGGAACATGCTGAGCTCTTTTCCAATCCTTCTAAGAAATTAGTGTCAACCTGGGCCCATAATATAGTTTCATAAAATGTGGACACAGCTATGGTGTGTTGTCACAATCTTCTCAGAGGCTGCAAAAAATATATTTTTCAGTGAATTAAGCTGAGTCAGCTTAACAAAATAATGCTTGCTGATGTACAAATTCAATTATAAAATCAGCTGCTCCCTGTAAAACTAAAAAAATGACTACTGTGCTAGGTGGAAGAGTAAGGAGAATGTATTAAAGGGGAAAAAAAAAAAAAACAGCAAGTTGTCTAAAGATGCTAATTTAATAAATCAGCTTTTGTTGGATCTCAGAGATAAAGGTGCCCTATCCACATTCTCAGATTCCTACCTAAATTACATTTTTTGGTGATAGTAGTGTTCTTTCAGTTAAAGGAGTCTCACTTTTTCTTTTTTCCTTATTTTTAGATGTTGTTGGTCGTCCCATTATACTAGATCCCACTGCATATTTTCTTTTGCTGACTTATCTCCTGGTTTTTGCCTACCACAGCTTCTTAATTTTTCTTATTTCAAAAAAATGTATAGAGCTAAAAGGAAGAATCTGTAGAGTATTTCTTACAGTATACTAAAAAACTAAAAAGTGGGAAATCCATCACTTTTGAAGTAACTGTGTCAGAAATAGCTAGCAACATTTTTCAGCCATCAGTCTGCATGGTGGTGCATCACTCATAGACTATCTGCAGTTTGCTTGATACATTTACACAAATCTGGATACATTTAGAGGAAATATAAAATTTCCATATTACCTATCTTCAAATATATATTAAATAAGAACAGATGTAAAGCAGATTAAATTTATTAATCATATATATTTATTTTTATAATATAAAAAAGGTATTTAGAAAAATAAGGAATAGAATAAAATGGTCCTCCAGAGGACTCTGTCAGCAACATCTGTATACCATGATGAAACAAATTCTATTAAAGTAGTTAAACTTCTATTGGGTGGGCATTCAGTGTTTGCAAGATTAAAGTTCTCTGGTAAGAATTTTTTTCTTAAAAAAGCCTATTCTGTATCTGGTTAATGTGTTCTTCTTTTTTTCTCTTCTCTAACATCTTCTTATGGTGTTATAAAACTACCTTTTCACTTTGTCTCTCATCCCATAGCTCCTTCAAAATTTCTTTAAATTATATTTCTGATTTTCAGAATCATAAGCATAATAATCTAAAGTATAATTTTGAACCTCATAATGGTCACAGCAAGCTTGAAATATGTATGCAAGATTAAACAGAAACATTAAAATATAAGGATATTTATTTCTTTACTGCCTACCAATCCTGGACCCTGTGATCCCAGGGGTATTATAATATCTAGGAATATTAACAGTTAAAATGCCAAATTTATTTGGAAATTTTACATAAAACATTTGAGATTTACTGGTGGCCATATTTAGTAATTAAACCATTTAATATGCAAAAGCATAAAACTTAATTATAAAAAGAAAATAAGTAATTTCCATAAATCACAAGTCTTTAAGAGTTATCTTTGATAACTAAAACATACATATATGTTCAAGTACCTGCTTTATTTTAAATTTCTTAATCTATATACTATTGAGGGTTTTTCTTTAAAATCAGACAGTTAAAGAAACCATTTTTACTTTATTTTCTAGATAGTCAATTTCTAGTCTATAATGAACTCAATATCTATAGTATAATGCATATTTGGAAAAATATAAAAAACAATGTACAATCAAGGAGAGAGATGAGGTATTTAAATCATCAAACTAAAAAAAGTAATCAGAAATTGCAAAACTCTTGGCTTAACAAGAAGCAAGAATTTCAGTACTTTTGCACTGAGTTATGACTATTGTTAATTAAATTTTGCACGCTGTAATTTAAAAAAAAAGACATCTTCTTTCACTCTGCATTACTTTATAAAATCTATCCAACTATTACCTGAATAAAATTACCATCCAGCTACAGCTTTATGGCCTATCTCAGACCATGAATGGAAAACATATCCAAATCCAGTCCTTGAAAAGCAAAATTTTTATAAAAGGTCTTCTGAAGAGATGGTGAAGAATGAATTATATAATGTATCACCCAAAAAATCTGTTTTTATATATTTCCCTACCACATTTCTACTCTGCAAGGCATCAGTCAAATCTCTCATCTCAAAATTTTCACCAGTGCTAGATCTCTTTTTTCTATTCCTTTATTAAATATTCCAAATTTTCTTTCTCAGCCCTGTTTTTCTCTCTTTAATTCCCCCATCCTTTTTTTTCCTTTCTCAGCTTCTATTAGTATCACTCCACTTATTTCTTATGCTCTGTCAGCGTAAGAAAGGTAGCATAGCAAATCTAAAAGGATTTTATAGATCTCCTTATAAAATTCTGGCTGGGAGGGGTAGCAAAAATTATACTTTAATATTTTGGATCCTATAGCATAAATGAGAGCACTTGCTCTCACAAAGGGTATGGGTTCTGGGTTTTCCTTAACTGGAAACTAAGTACTTTGGAAAGTAATTTTGAAATGGAGGATGATGATCCTTTTCTATAGCTTTAGCTAAGGAAATTTATTATATATTTAAAAGAAATTAGTATTTTAAGAATCAAAAACTGTTATTATGAACTCACGCTTGGTATTTATGTCTTTATATAGCAAAAAGATTAGAAGCAGATGTATCATCACCTTCTTTTAGTATCATCACCTTAACTTTTCCAAGCTCATATTCCATGAAATAAAAGAGACTCATATTACTTCACATTCAATCCGAAAATATTTAAATTATTTTTATATGAAGATTCTGAAAGTTAGAGGAGTACCCTGGGTAAAATTGAGGGTAGTCTTCCATCAAGACACCAGGCACTAACGACATCTTACTTTTGGTTTTCATGATTAACACTTTCAACAATTTTTCAATTTTTATAATGTTCATCAAAGGCAGTGTAAACTTTATTTAGTTCAGTTTAACAAATACCTATGTAGCATCTCCTATTATGGTATGCATAAAATTTTTATCACAAAAATAAGTTTCCCTCTACTGTCCTAGCCTTTCTAACTTACAATTTTGACGTTTATTTGATGTTTGCTATGGTTACCATGTTACTTAGGGTCAGCTCTTTCCATAGAATATAAATAAATAGATAGACAGACAGACAGACAGACAGTTAGGAACTTGTTCAGTGTGAATTGGATTTGCAATTCCCTACAGAAAGAAATATTTTGGACCTCAAATTCTCATAGAATTTTTCCCAAATATCCCATACTCTGGCTTCTCTAAGACAGTTTTTTTTTTTTTTTTTTAAATTTCAAAATATTAAGTGGGTACAAGTGTTTTTGTTACATGGATGAATGTATAATGCTGAAGTCAGGGCTTTTAGTGTGCCCATCACCAGGATAGTATACCTGAATGTTTATCACAGAACAATTCACAATTGAAAAGATATGAATTAACCTAAATGCCCATCAATTGATGAGTGTATTAAAAAAAAAAATGTGCTGTGTATATACCAAGGAGTACTAGTCAGCCATAAAAAAAGCTGAAATAATGTCTTTTGTAGCAACTTGGATGGAACTGGAGACCATCATCCTGAGTGAAGTATCTCAGGAACAGAAAAACACCATGTTCTCACTAATAAGTGGGAGCTAAGTGATGGGCACACATGGACACAAAGTGGTGTCACGGACAGCTTCTCTTGTTACAGTTGATCCTCATTAGGAGTCACAGATTTTTTTTTTTTTTTTTTTTTTTTTTGTCCAGTGGCAAACCTTTCAATTCATATGTGGACTTACAACCTCAAAGGTACCTCCAATTAAAAAACATTAGCCCTTTTCCAAAAATAATTCTGGAGTAATCTCTTGACTAAGCTAATTCACTGGTTCTAGTAAATGTAATAGTAAGTATAAAATGAAACAGTTGTATAAAATCCTTTCAAACTCCATTCATTTAACAAGGGAACTAGATGATTACTCATGACCATATCTGACATATTACTAAGGGAAATAATAGAAAAGAAAAATCTTATATTGCATAAGTAAATACCCCATCTCTCTCTTACTGGTCTCTTAAAAAAACAAGTATTAGGCAGGTGTTTTAAAGATGTCTTAGGATAAATATTAAATTTTTTTGTTATAAAGAGATGTCACGTAATATAAAAATATATGTTTTCCAGGAAAAAGATAAAAAAATCCAGAAGAATACACAGATCATCAAAATTTAGTTTTAACTAATCCTCTTTTTCTGACTAATAATTAGATTCATGTTAATAATGAATTTATACAAAATTCTTAAAAAACAATATATATACATATCTTAAAAGAAAGGCTCAGTTCTCTGCTTTTAATTTGAAAGTGTTTTTGTTTGGTTGGCATTTGCCATTTTGAGATTTTAAGATACATTTTAAAGTTTATGTTTAGCTTTAAACTTTAAAGTTTATATTTAGTTTAATCAGTATTGATTCAATATTACTGTATTTAAAAATGAAACAACAATGAAAACTTTTTAGTTACTAAGGGAGGCAAAGCAGTACTAAATGAATAAACTTCACCTTTTAAAAACGAATCTGTACAATGTACACTACTTTGGTGACGAGTACACTGAAAGCCCTGATTTATGCATTATACAATTCATCCATGTAACAAAAAACACTTGTACCCCCTAAATCTATTGAAATAAAAAAAGGCAAATCTGTCAACTACAAAGTTTGTGTATCTCTTAGTGACATCAAGTCACCTATATTCTATTTTTTCACTTTCCCAGGGAAAGCAAAGTTTCCTTTTCAACAAAACAAAGGAAGGTTCTTGCTTGAATTTCCATACTGGTTAATCATAGTACCAAATCTCTACATCATTAAGAGAGTTTTTGATTTGTTTCATTATAGAGAAAATCTCAGAGAAGATTCCCACTACCTTTAGATATAATTAATTCATCCTTAAGAATGATAAAGGCATTAAAAAAATTACCAGACATATGAGGATAAAAGATAGCTCAGCTCTTAAGTGTAATATAAAGATGTGGTTTCTACTTTTGATGAGAAAATAAAGTACAAATCAACAACACAATTTTCCAGGAGTTGTAAATTATAAAAGTATTGAAATTAGTGAAAATCTTCTCTGAAGTAAAACTCTGTTCTTATCTGTATTTCTCCACTATTTGTAACCTCTAACTCTCTTTCATTAGTCATAATAAACTCACTTTTGGTAACATAATACATTATCAACTCAAATATAAATCAGAACAACTGAGATAGAGTGTTCTACAAAATAATAAAGGGAGGAAAATCTTACTTCAGGATTCCTATTTAGTTAGCATGTCTCCATCTTATTATCCCTTATTGAAGTGAAAACTATCTTTATCCCAAAATAATACATTATCACTAAGAAAACTCCAAGGACATAAGAATCACCATTTTTCATATCTCTGATTCAAATTTTATATTTAGGCATTAGGAACTGAAGATAGATAAATTTGTTTTCATGTGTTAACTACAAGCTTACGTGACAAGCAATATTGATGTGAACATTTTTATACCAGTTTTTCCACATTTATAGATCATCATCCTTAGAGCAGTCTTAATTTGCCTTTGTTCTAGAAAGACCCCATATCATTAATTTTTTGAAATCATGATAGATGAGTGAATAATGCTCATTCATAAAGATGAGTAAATAATACACTTTTAAGATTTTTACCTAATTTGAAATGTCCTCTTCCACTGCTTTTATAATTAAAGGTCTCTCTACATTTGGTAATTTGTTGAATGAACTGTATACATTTAGATAAAATTGCTTTTGTTAAATTTTCACTTAAACACATCTTCATTAACTTAATCAGAAAAGTCAGAATATTATTAATTCTATTAATTCATTTTTCATACAAAGTGGTAACTATTGCTCTTTTTAGAATTCTCATCTACCCAGTAATATCATTATTAAAGTCATAATGAAGTTTTTCTTTAACTGTGCATGCTTTATTTATTTCCATATGCTATTTTTGTCTTTAAAATAAATCTGCGTAAAACTGTGGTCTTTAGAAGCTCTATAACAAAATCAGCGGCCACTCATTTGCTAAAAAACTTATATCTTAATGAGCTATTTTTTCTGTCAATGTGATTGATGTGAGCATTGTTAAATTTAACTTGTTTAAATATCCATTGATATATTATCTAGAGCTATTATTGCAATATCCTCAAAGTATCTTTAAGACAATGCTGAATATCATGGATAATATTAAAATAAATAATGATTGGGGCTTTTTAAAATTTCTGCACTGCATGGAAAATAAGGTTTAATGTGTATATATGTTTGTCATTGAAGTTTTCAATTTACTTTAATGTGCTCTTTCTTTCCATGCTGAATATATGTCTTCAAAGAAAATTGTATTAATATATTCATACTATGCAAAAATCTCATTTTCTTCTTACCAAAAAATGGAGCTTGGATATAATTTTAGTCCTTTACGAGTAAAAAAAATCAAATTGTAAAATGGGAGTATTTTGGGGGGAGTAGGGTACAACACCTGAGCAGTCCTAACACATATGAATATGAGTGATACTTGATTTTAATGATTACTGTGTGTGCTTGATTTCTGATACATTATTAATCATTTTATTAATCACATTCCATCTTGGATTGTGACATTGAAAACTTGAATATATACAGGGTTTAAATACCTTTGGGATATTTTTTATGATCTATACTTAGTTTTAATTTTGTGTACAGTAAAAACTTTGACAGCTTAATTTTGAATTTTGAAGGAATAATTGTCAACTAACAGTCTATGTTTCCTAAAATGTTAGTTATGTTATACCTGCTATAGTAGCCTCATTTTTGAAGAATCAGAACGAGAGCATGAATGCAGAACATGGCAACAGACTAAGTTCCATTAAACTTAAGGAAAAGACCAAAAGGTAATATAGTATAAAGAGGAGATTGTATTAAAATTGTTACTTACCTCATTTAAAAAAACTGTTAGAAAAGAATGAATAAAAATTGTCATGTTACTCTTACTGCTAATTTTGAAACTATTAATAAATGCATTTTGAGGATGGGAATCTCAATAAGTCCACTAATAGTTGTTAAAAATATATATGGATATATATAATAAAATTAGAAAGAAATCTTATCAAAAAATCAAAAATAGGAAAAGTTTATTTTTAAAAATTTCATTAATAGACCAAGTGATCACAATTCTTAACATTTCCATTCTATTATTTTGATTTCTAAGACATATATAATCAAAGAATTTGCCAAAATAATCCAAACAATAA
Organism: Eulemur rufifrons; assembly: GCF_041146395.1. Classification (NCBI taxonomy): domain Eukaryota; kingdom Metazoa; phylum Chordata; class Mammalia; order Primates; family Lemuridae; genus Eulemur; species Eulemur rufifrons. The sequence goes on from NC_090989.1 coordinate 43,732,898, forward strand.
TACATTGAATATTGAACTGTCATTGTACTTTAAACATATTAATAAATTATCCAGTTGGTAATTAAGGGTTTTTTTCCTATTATTAAATGTAAAAATAGTATATATGATATAGAAAAAAATTGATTTGAAAGCATTCTCTTTTAGCATCAATTTATACTTTTAAGCAGTTATACTAATTTTATACATTTTCTCAAATGTTTAAAAAATATGGTATTTACATGTTAATTCTATGTGATATATTTTGACCTCTAAATGCTTATATTCTTTCAAGGAGATTGCCTTCTCATTCCAGTTGTTTTAAGTATTTAAAAAAGAGCCACTTTATATTTTATATTTCCATTCAGTCTCATAATGCTTGTAACTTTCCAGTTCTCAAAGAGTGAAACCAAATGTCATAACATAGTGGCTAGAAGTTATTCTTCTTTTAAATAATATTGGTTAGATAGGCCATAAATTTTTCTAGAGAAAACCAACTCTCTTTCTTTCTCATGAATGGAAACACAAAAAGAAAATTCTCCATTGAACTTTGTGAATTAGAAATAATAAATATATTTTTTATAGTTAGTTTTAACTGCTTACTGTTTATTCAGATTTTATTAATAAAATTTCACCAAATCGGAAGCCTCAAACAAGAGTGAGAAGCCACTCCATTTTTATATAATCTGTTTATTTTCTTCAGAGTTTCCAAAAATTTTTTTTAGAAAACAAAATTCCCTTTCCCACCCTGCAACCTTGATAGCTCTAACATTAAATGCAATAGTTACATATTTATAGTTTAATATAAACAACAAAATTTAGTCAAAGCTCAGTGTTAACTTCTTTACACTATATAACAAATATAACAACAAAAATTAAAGGCAGTCATATCTGTTTACTGGTCCAAAATTGTATATTCCTAAATTTTAAAATAAGTACATATACCTATGTACTTATTTACTTTAAAAATATATTTATCTATAAATCCATTAATTCATTCAACTAATATTTATTGAACAATACCATGGACTAGTGTCCTATTCCAAGAACAGAGGATGCATGGTGACCAAGACAAACAAACTCCCTGTCTTATGAAATTGACCTCCTAGTAGTAAAGACACACAACAAAGAAATAATGATATGTTGTGATGATAATTAGTAATGTTACATAGCATGACTGTGGCTCCTTTATATTAAGAGGCAAAAGAAATCTTCTCTAAGGACATGGCACTTAAACTGATATCTGAAAATCATGAAGGAAGCAGTCATGAGAAGATTCAGGGGAAGAGCATGCCAAGCAGTAGCAACAGTTAAGGTATGGGAATTTGGAGTGTTTGAGAATAGAGAGAATAGTGTTCTTGGTACACAGTAGATGAGGCAAAGAGAGGCAAAAAGGAGATGGGGTGAAAGAGCATGTGTGAGGCTACTGGAGTAATTCAAGCAAAAAAGTGGCTTTTGTTAGAGTAGAAGTGGTAAAAATAGAGAGAAATGGATGGATTTTGTACCTATTTGAAGACAGGACTTGCTAATGGACTGGGGATAAGGGATGAAGAAGAGAAAAAATTGAAGATAAATTCTACATTTGGGGAATAAGCAACTGAATTGATAGTGGTGAAGGAGAAGCACGTTTGGAGGGAAAAATTCAAGAGTTTGGTTTTAGCAACATTATGTCTGAGATGTCTGTTAGTATGCAAATGGAGATATCAAGTAGACAGCTGCATATGAGAGTTACACGGAGAAATCAGGGATAGAGATCAAGATTTGGAAGTCATCAAAATATACATGGTATTTAATAAAGTTTTGAAATCACCTAGGAAAAGACTATTGAGAGGTAGGCCCAAGATTGAGCTCCCAGGCACTTCAATGTTTAGAAGTTAGAATTAGAATCCAGCAGAGGAAATTGAGGAGTATAAAGTAACGTGGAGAAAAAAGAAATGCAGTCGGTCACCAGGATTAAATGCTTTTGAAAAGTCAAGTTTAGAACAAAGAAATGGCCATTGAATTTGGCAACATGGCCGTTATTAACGACTTTGGCAAGGGCAGTCTTTATGAAATAGTGAAGTCAAAGCCTAACTAAAGTGGATTAAGAAGAGATGTAAGGAAATAAGGTGGAGTAGGTATCTATAAACAACTTTTGAAGCTCTGACTCGGGGGGATGGGGGGGACATGGGCAATATATATAACCTGAACTTTTGTACCCCCATAATAAGTTGAAATAAATAATATAAAAAAAAAAAACAGAAAAAAACCCCAACTTTTTCAACAAGTTTTGTTGTAAATCAGGAAAGAGAAATAGGACAGTAACTAGAGGGAGAAATGGGGTCAAGAGAGTTTGTTTTTGTTTTCAGATAAAAGATGTTAGAGAGTATTATATACTAATGAGAACGATTTGGCAGACAAGTGAAAATTGACTATGCAAGAAAAAGCATCATTATATCAATGGCCTTGAGAGATAGAGGGTTAGGATTCAGATCCTAAGTAGGGAAGTTCTTTTTTGATAGGAGCATGGACATAGAACTCCAATAAGAGGGAAGGCAGAGTGTGTAATATGCAGATAGGTTGGTAGATTTACGATAAAAAGGTAAGGATGTCATTGTGTGTAGTTTTACCAAAAATAAGATAAAAGTTGATATGGGGGTTGGGGAGTATAGGTTGGAGGTGAGATGTGTGAGTAGTTGGAGAGTGGGAAAATGAACATATATGTACATTTATACATGTATATATACATACACACATAGTGGGAATTTGTGTGTAATACATAATAGGAGGAAATCTATTGTAGAAAACATTTTAAAGGCATCTTTACTAAATACTTTTGAGACCTGAAACTTTGAATTCTGTATTTTCCATAATGTAGAGATTAAGTGAGGACTTCTCAATGCCACAGATACTTCTAATGTTTATTTATTTTTATCTATTACAGGTTAAAAGACAAAAACATTTTTGTTATAATTCAAAGCCTATGAAAATTAAAATTAGTTTAATCCTGAAACATGTATATTGTGTACTCAGCCTGTTAGTTTTCTCAAACAGTCTTTTGGAGGGTATTGAGATCCCATCTGAATTAAAAAAAAAAAAAAAGAGATAAACAGAAACTAATCTTTTAGTAAATTTTTTTTTTCATATGAAAAACATCAATACCTTTTGTCACTTAGGGAAAACACATGGGCAACATGGTTGTTTTACTCATTGTGCCCTTCCCTATCCTATAGGAAGGATGTGATCTTTTAATTGTGCTTGGTGCATTATTTCTGGAGATATATATGTATTTCTTGGATATATATATATATCTCCAAGTTATATGTAATTCAATGTGTTGGAATTTAAAGCTGCATATTTATTCTTTGGATCTGATGTGAAATTAGATTGTGAATAATGGAATAAGGTTGCACTCCATTTTTTTGCTGTTCTAGCATAGCCAAAAATATAAAGATATATGTGTAAATATAAATATGCATTTGATTAAACACTTTAAATATTTAAATGGCCACATCAAATTTTAAATGGTAGATGATCTCAATAATTTCAGTGCACCCAAAACAATTGCTATAAAAATCTTTGTAGCACAAGCCCTAAAGTTCATTAATTGAATACTAAATAGCACATTTGTATAAAATACCTAGATAACATCTGTCCAGGTTGAGACATTTAATCCCTTGTAGAGATATATTTGACTAATAAAAAACTGTAGCTGAAAATATTTTTCCTTCCTATAAGTATAAATGATTTTTTAAAAGTACCTTTGTAACTTGTCATAACCTTATTTATTAATTAAGGATTTAGCACTGTAACCACCTATTCTTACAAAAGGGGGGAAAGATCTGTTTGTGAGAATAACGAAGTGCAGCACTGTATTATTTTTTCTCTTTGGTATTATATCACCATTTAGAGCTTCAATTTATGCCTTCCACTCAGGTTCCTTACACAGCTGTGTTCTTTTTTCTGGTTATAATCACAATATGGTAGAGGGATGAGCACAGTAAAAGGGTGTTAACAATTGAACTACGATCCTACCTATTATCTACTTTACTATAACAGTGAAGTAGTAGAGATTTATTTGAAGGTGGTATTGTTTTCATCTTACAAAAATCTACTATATTATGATGTTTCATGTAAACTTACATGTTCTGGCATGCTTACAAGTTAATAGTGTTATAGAATGCTCAGCTCTCAACATGAGGGTTTGTTTGTGGTGAATTGCACAACATATGTCATCTATTTGCTGAAAGAATATGGTGTTTAGCAAAACTACCTGCTGAGCAACATAATAAGATTTTTGTACAAAGTACAAATTACTAACTATTGTATTTTATTTTTCTATGATTTCCTAAGAGGCATTATCAGGGTCTTATAGATGGAACAAGCCTGTTTATTAAAATATCTATTAGCAAATAAAAGTTATAGTCCCAGTGGTTGAATTTGTGAATTTTTTGTATTGTTTTATTGATGTATATTTAATGTAATTTTTTTTGGTCTACTAAATCTAGATGCTCTTTAGATAATTTAGTAATTCTGGATGCAAAATTATAGTTGTATTGTTCAAAATAATGTCATTAAGGTCTCACTATAAATTCACATAAATCACTATAAATAAATGATACATATTTTTGCAGTGATTTTATATGGGCAAAATATTTTGTGAGAACTGAATGAATTAAATTGTTCACTGCAGAAGTAATACTGTACACAAATTGCAGATAAAAAAAGACACACATAACATTAAACTGTTTAAACACAGCTTTAGACCATCAATGTTTATTCTAAAAACTTCCAATAAGTTATAAAGGATTTTCTATACTCTTGTAAATGTTACTGGTAAGAAAATACATTAAAAGTTCTGGGAATTAATCAGAATAGTTCTATATTCATTGTTTATCTCACTCTCATCTTTTTTATAATTTTCCCACTATAGTTCCAAAAGCCAATATGAAATTAAAATTGGCAAGAAAGTACTTAAAACTCTCTTCTCTTCTACAGGTATCTTTGGGAGCCTTAAGAAGACCACATAACATTTTTAAAGCCTATTATTCTCATAATAAAATGAAGAGAGTCAAACTAACTTCTTAAATCAAGTGGAACAATTGTATGCTAAGCCTCTGAGTGTACTCTTTAGAGCACTTTCAGTTGGCAAAGCACCAAAACACAAGATTCAATCATGTGAAGTATTTGGTTTTTTTTTTTCTTAAAGTTGACATTTTCAGGACATTTTCTAGATTACTGAGTAGATTTCATGACCACTATTTCATCTCTAATAATAATAATAAGCCATCACATCAATTATACTTATCTAAGATAAATATTTACTTATTTTGTTTTTTAAAGAATTATCTATCTGCCTAAGTTTACTGAGAACTTGGATGCTCAAAGTGCCCATTATATTTTCAGTTTTCACCAAATGGTTTATACTACGCAAAAACACAAGAACTCAAACTAGGGGCAGAAAATATCAACTCCAAACAGGAAAAATTAAGTCTGTCCATGAAAGTTTTGTGGAACATAAGATCTTCACTTATCTCTAGGAAAAAAAAATGTTATACTCTGGCCATAAGCAAATTAGCTTCCATTTCTTATCTAAGTGAGTTACAACACCTAGGCACACAGAAAAATGATCAACACTTCCCTGTCAATGCATTCAGGGTAGAATTCAGAGTCAGAAATTAAAGAACAATCCTATTTAGGGATTAGGTCAATCTTGTTCATATAATAAAAATTTGGGGACAAAAGAAGACAGGAAATTATTTATTAAACACCTACTATGTGCCAAACATTTATATTTGTTACCTCTTTAATGCTAAAAACCACCAGATGAGATAAACAGTATCTTTTTGAAGGCCAGGAAGCTGAAACATAGAGAAAGGTTAACTGGCCTAAGACCACAAAGAAAGAATATATTTTCATATTTTATTATTATGATGATTTTTTTTTTTTTTTTTAGAGACTAGATCTCGCTCTGTCACCGGGGCTGGAGTACAGAGCATACTCATAGTTTAGCACAGCCTGGAACTCCTGAGATCAAAAGATCATCCTGCCTCAACCTCCTGACTAGGTGGGACTCTCCCCGAAACCACCACATACTTTATTTTTACAAGGACATTTGTATGTCAATACTTTTGCATATGCATCCATAGAATAATTATCCTAGAATAACACTTTTTTAATTGTAAAAATAACATAACCACATTTGGAAACTTGGAGAAGTGAAAAAGAAAGCACTCCATAATTGTATAAGTACAACCCTCCCTACCACCACCATTACTTTACAAAAATTCCTTGTATGTAGCATTCAGTCTCTTTTTTCACCCTGCTAGTCCATTTAAAAGGCCAAATTAACTGACAGGCCAAATTGACAGGCCAAAGCACAGGTAGGGTAGTAAACATAACACTAGCTGGTTGGAAATTTTCTTTAAAAAATCCTATACCCAGGGATAACAAGGGAAATGAAGAGATGAAAATTCCTCTTTAAGGAACGTTTAAGTCATGAAAGCCGTTCTTCAGCAGGGGAGGCTGGTGGGGCTGGGCAGATTAAAAGGTTAACAAAAGATTTCTAGATCTTTAAAACGACTGCATCTATAGTCTGCCCGTTGGAAAACGTAGTAATAAAAATGTGGGGAACCGTGTATGTTTAAATATTTTAAACTTGAGGATCATTCGTTACTATGACTATAAAATCCAAGCGCAATTTAAGAAGGTGGCTAACTTTAAGTACTATTTAGGCCTTTCCTGACCATCTGCCGATTTGATTCTGGAGACTGTAATCTACTCACAGGAGATTATGCCTGCTGGAAATCTCTTCAGGAGACCAGAGAGCTAAGAAGCAGGTTTACAAGAAAACTACCTTTGTTGAGTAATGCCTTTGATTTTTTAACACCAATTTCTCTCCTCTCCCTTCCTACATTAATTGCTTTGCTTCTCCAGGACTCAGGGTCAGAAGCCTATCAGAACCCGCAGGAGAGTCGGTGCGATGGGCAGCGGGGCAACTGCCGTGCACATCTTGCCCCAGTCGGGGTAGCTGCGTCTTGCAGTCATTGCCACCGCGCTGCGCCGCTGCCCGGGAACTACTCTCTAGGCGCCACACTAAGCGGAGCCCCGGGGATCCGTAGCAGTCTCGCGGAGGACCAAACGCTTCCCAGGAGGCTGTGCGAGCGCCTACAACTCCCATCATGCTTCACCGGGAACTGCAAGGCTCCTTGAAGAAAATCGGCAGCTCCCTCGCCACCTGTGCTTACATCTCCTTTAATTAATGGTTCATCGGCATGCCTCTGGCCTTTTTCGGGAGCTCTATCGATTCCAGGAGCTAGAACACAGAAGCTGATCCGCTAAGACCGCCCGGGGAGGCGTGGCTTCAGGACCGGAAGAAGCTCCCGTTGCCAAGGGAACGTCGCCTGCCCAGGCGCCTGCTCAGCCACTGATGCTCCGGCTGATGCAGACGCTGCCAGTTCTCCCAACTTGTGGAGGCGTCTGTGCTCAGTACCAGGGATCCTTCGCGTGGAGGCATAGAGAAGAAGGCTGAGGGACTTCCGCACCAGATTTCCATCCCAGAGACCAAAACGAGTGAGTGCGTCCGTTCCTGTTTCTCACCAGTTCCTGGGCTCGCGGGACTAACCTCAAAAGCCAGGTATCTCCCCATCCCCGGTTTTTGTAGCCAGTGGCCACTCCCCCACCCCCGCCCCGTCGGTTTTAGAGTTCCTCTTTGCCCTTTCCCACGTTTTTCGCTCCAAGCAGGTAGTCGTTGCTAATGTGTGTGTGAGAGGTTAAAAAGAAGTGTGCTTATGCGGTAATAGGGGCCCTAGAAAACAAATTGAACTGGTTTGGGCGAATTTTTGTTTGGTTGGTTGATTTTAACATTGTTCAATTTGGTCCTTTTTACTTGGTGTGTGGAAAGTATAATTGAAATTTCATCATCAAAACCGAAAGCTAAATAAGAATGTTTATTTGGGGTACTAAGAGTATGCAGCAATTCAATCAACAAATATATTTAAGGTATACAAAGTACCAGTAATGGTGTTTTCTCTGCCCGACCACTATGTCTCTCTACAGCTTACCTTCTAACCTATTAACTGTGGATGACATCCTAATTCTTCTGGACTTTTCTGGCAACATGTAATCCTTCAGAAAGCAATTTTTTCAGAGAACAGTCGAGAGAATTTGGCTGTGTGCATAGAGAGGGGAACAGTAAGATAAGAAACTGGAAAGGTAGACTGGAGCCAGATTGTGAACAACCTTAAAAGCTATGCATGGAACTCTGAACTTTATTTTGAAAGCCAGTAGTTCTGAATACTGCCTGTCCATCAGAAACACTGTGTAGCTTTTAAAACTATGGATACCCTGATCTTATTCTCAAAAATTCTGTCTCAACAGTTGATTCCGGAGTGCAGCCAGGGTTGAGAATCATGGCTACGGGAGTAGGAAGCTACAGAAAAAAATTGTATCTCCCACTGTGCACTTAAGACAGGATAAATAAATGTTGAGTGTCTAGATTTTTCTTTTAGTTCCTTTACATATGCATGCAGAAAGTAGACTTATAAAAGGGAAATTATAATTACTGAAAAGATAGAAGTATATATGGCTTTATAATATTTATAAAGCAATCAGTAAATAGGATTATATGGTTTAGAAAAACTGACTTCTCTTGTAAATAGTATGTCCCAAAATATTTCAGTAACAAATATCAGGTGTTTGATGATCCCTGGAAAAGGGATAGAAAGTCACAATACAAGATACTATGAAAAATAAATATTCACCAAGCTCTAGACAACCAGTGCTTTTTAGTATATTCCCAGAGGGGAAAGATGTGAGAAGTGGCCATATTTCTAAAAAATGACCTCAGAATTGCATGAAAATATAAAATAAGCTGTAAGCATTTTTATCGTTATGTTTAGTTTAATAAATAAAGTAATAGCAAATTAACTTTGAATTAAGATGATCTATGTGAATTGTTTCACATCAGAAGGTAAATTTAAAATAAATTCTGCAAATGCTGCTACATAAGCTGAAATTGAAAAAAATGGATTGAGTGAGATTTGAATCCCTAATACCAGAAGAAAATTAGATTCAAGTGGCACAAATGGAAGTAACTGAGACCAAACCCATCCCTTGAGGAAGACAAATGTGGCTCTGTTATACACCCACTTTTGGGTATGGCACTGCACTGTTTGTTTTCTACACATCATTGAAACTCAGTTTTAAAATTTCTACCCATAATGATCTCCCACGGGGCCTAAGCAAAATGTCAACTATGCAACCTCCTTTCAGTTGCAGTTGTCTTTAAAGTCTCTTCTTGGCTAAATTGCTGCAGTGTCACATACTTCAAGGCATGCCCTTGCCTGGGATCATATGGAATGATGAATACTTAAGGAACTGTAATATGACAGGCCTATGGAATTTTAGATGGAGATGAGAATAAATCAGTTTGATGAGATGAATATTTAGAGAACTTTGAAAATGAATGTTCAGAAAGTAATGGGGAATATTTGATACACCGTTATAATGTGACAGTTCCTGCAACAGTTGGGGACTGGCAAAAAGGATAACTGTCCTCCTACCATATAGTAATGTTTTGGGGGATGACAGACCTAAAGCAAATTCCTTTGAAAAGTTTAGAAAACCTGAAGTATAAATTTAACAGTAACTTAGATGAATATAAACAGCCTTAAAGTTATCAAATAGCAAGCAATATGTCCACAGCAGTTTTATTTGAATTCAAAATACTCATATCATTGGATTGCTGGTAAAGTCTTTTAAAAAGTTTACATTAGAAAGAATTTTTTTCCTAAGAACTGATAGAGCTGAACAAACAAAATGGACACTTTGGGGACAAGTTAGCAAAGAAACTTTTGTGGTATTAGAGAAAACTAAATTAAAATTTAAGATCAGTGTTTACTTTCTTATTGTATACTAGTATGATAAGGTTCTTTTACATTAACACTTACAAAAAAACAGTAGGATGTTCCAGATAAGTTACATTTAAGAGAACAGATATTTAATAGGTTCAATAAATTTATGTGTATATATACATCACATTCTTCCCAAATGAATTTGTGGTGATTTACAAAGATATACGTAAGGGCTAAGGGGAAATACGGGTAAGAATATCAGGATTCTTTGCTTCTACTGATAGAAAACTGTACCCAAACTTAAAGTAACCAAGCAAGCAAGCAAAAGCTGTGAATTAATTATGACTTCATATTATTGCAAACTATTAACAGTGGGGCTGGCTTTGGGTAAAGATTTAGCTCAAAAGCTGTAGCTAAAATCTCAGTTTTTCTCTGCTCTCGGGTCTGCCTTCTGCTTTCTGAGCTTCAAGCATCAGACTCTACATGAACTCCATTGCCCATACATTGTTCCAGATTTTCTAGAAAGGCTGCAGCCTAATTAATAGATACTTTCAAGAATCACAATTAGCAAGACTGCCAGATGTCTTTAAGGTGACACTTTCTTCTTCAATATTGTAAATTACAATGAGAAATGTAGTTATTTCAAAGACATTATTCTGTGTTACCAGGTGTTATAAGCTGCAAATCTGCTATCAGTTAAGGCTCCTTTCTGGTAATCAGCTTATATTCTGTTTACTAAGTGCAAAGCTACATCGACATAGTTTTCACACTATCATTATATGCTTTTAAATTATTAAATTTTTTTATACACATGCCAATATTTTCTATACTTAAAGTACCTTTGATAATAAATATTTTTTTCTTACTTGCAGCTGGTTTGTAAATATTTGAATCACATTATGGGATTGCTAGACAAACTTTCAGGCTTGCTCGGCCTAAAGAAGAAGGAGGTTCATGTTTTGTGCCTTGGGCTGGATAATAGTGGCAAAACAACGATCATTAACAAACTTAAGCCTTCAAATGTAAGTATCTTTGTTAAATGCTTTATATATTTTCTGCCACTAAAAAAGTTAATATGCACAATTATTTTGTTCCACATTATGACTTCATAGTCATGTTATGAAATTCTGTTAACCTTGCAGTAACTTTTAAGTATCAGTCAGCCATAATTTGCATTTTTTTTTTTTTTTTGCAATATATAGGTAAATCTTGGTTATTAAACTGGAATATGCTTTTTCAAATGTCTTTTTTTCCTCAAAGATCTTCACAGATTTGCTGAGTTTACTTTTAGGTTGCATTGCCTTCTTTTTAGTTCCTTCTACAGGAGAAGCAAAACAGAGAAAGAAATCATTTTTATAGGTTCTATGGATAATGAGACAATTTTTCCCAAAAGTGTGGTATGCATATTAGTAATAGTAAGCAAGATAATTTTAAGCAATAATTATATGAACATACTATTTTAGTAACAGAAATATATAAAGCCAGCACATTCAAAACATTATATGTAAGTTATAGATAGATTCTGCTACATATAAAGAAAACCCACCTAACAGTGCTTTCCTAATTTCTGGTACCACTTCCTGGGCCTTATTCTTAGGCAGCTATCCTGTCTTATTAGAAAATTTGACCTCCAGGTCCTGAGAACAAAGTAATTTGCTTTGCCTTTTTTTTCTTTTGAAGATAATAGCCAAGGGGCCACTTGCAGTGGGCCTTCTTAAAAGGTTCCCAAATCTCTGTTACTCAGGTATAGATACTACGTTTGCTTCCTTCCTACTCTGACCCCAAGAAGAATCTCTTGTGAGCTTGTATCCACTACTGGAACATTATTTTTAATGAATTAAATGAATTAATTATAGAAATCTACAATGCTCTGATAGGAAAAGCCTATTTCATATAAAGTACACATCTCATTTTATTGTAAAGTTTTCCCATTTCGGGGGGTGAATAAAATCAATTTTTAGGTAAGTAGCTATTTCCTACACCCAAACTAGTTTTTAATATTAAGCTATCCTAATGTTTATTTACTATTGAAGTACTGAGGTTGCTGGCATTTTCTGAACTGAATAGGGAAAAAGGGAGGATATTTTAACCTGATCACTCTTTTCAAGAATCTAGTCTTAGCTGTCATTTTCTTAAAGACATACTCTGTATACCTTTCTTTTAAAATTTCAGTCTTTCCCCCATTTCCCAGCACTCATGCTCTCATCACATCATCCATTTTTATATTCTTTTTTTATTGATACATAATGGTTGTACATATTTATGAGGTACATGTGGTATTTTTATGCATGCATACACTGTATAATAATCAAATCAGGGTAATTTGGGTATCCATCACCTCAAACAGTTATCTCTTCTTTATGCTGGCAATATTTGAATTATTCTCTTCCAGCTATTTTGAAATATACAGTAGATTATTGTTAACTATAGCCACGCTACTGATCTGTTAAATACTAGGTCTTATTTCTTCTATCAGACTGTTTATTTTACCCATTAATCAACCTCTCTTCATCTCCCTTACCCCTCTTCACTTCCCAGCCACTGGTAAGCACTAATCTACCCACTGTCTCCGAGAGATCCACATTTTTATATCTTATATGTGAGTGAGAACATGTGATATTTGTCTTTTTTTACCTGGCTTATTTCACTTGACATAATGACCTCCAGTTGCTGCAAATGACAGGATTTCATGGTGTCTTATGGCTGAATAATATTCAATTGTATGTATATATATTTTCTTTATTCATTCATCCATTGATGGTCATTTAGTTTCATTCCATATCTTGGCTATTGTGAATGGTGCTACATTAAACATGAGATACAGAAATCTCTTTCTTTTTTTTTTTTTTATATGTATACTCAGCAGTGGGATTGTTGGATCATATGGTAGTTGTTCTTAGATGTTTGAGGAACCTCCATACTCTTTTCCATAGCGGCTATACTAATTTACATTCTCACCAACAGTGTATGAGGGTTTCTCTTTCTCCATATCCTCACAGTGTTTGTTATTTTTTGTCTTTTTGATAAAAGCCATTCTAACTGAAGTGAGATGATATCTCATTATCATCTTGATTTTCATTTTTCTGATGATTAATGATGTTCACCATTTTTTCCTATACCTGTTGGGTGTTTGTATGTCTTCTGAGAAATGTCTGTTCATATCTTTTTCAACATTTTTAAATTGAATTATTTGGTTTTTTTGCTATTGAGTTCTGTTATGTATTCTGGTTATGAATCCCTTGTTGGGTGGATAGTTTGTAAATATTTTCTCCCATTCTTTAGGTTGTGTCTTCACTTTGTTGATTGCTTCTTTTGCTGTATAGAAGCTTTTTAGCTTGATATAGTCCCATTTGTCTATTTTGGCTTTTGTTGCTTATGTTTTTATGGTCTTACCCAAAAAATCTTTGCCCAGAGTCCCCAGACCAATGTCCCGAATCATTTCTCATATGTTTTCTTCTAGTAGTTTCATAGATGTGGGCCACAGATTTAAGTCTATAATCTATTTTGATTTTATTTTTGTATATGGTAAGAGATAGGAATCTAGTTTCATTCTTCTGCGTATGGTTATCCAGTTTTCCCAGCACCATTTATTCAAGAGACTCTCCTTTTCCCAATGTATGTTCTTGACACCTTTGTTGCAAATGAGTTGGCTGCGAGGATGTAGATTTATATCTGCGTTCTCTGTATTGGTCTATGTATCTATTTTTATGCCAGAACAATGCTGTTTTGGTTAATATGGCTTTGTAGTATAATATATTTTGAAGTCAGGGAGTGCGATACCTCTAGCTATGTTCCTTTTTCTCAGGATAGCTTTGGCTATTTGGAGTCTTTTGTGGTTCCAAAATGAATTTTAGGACTGTTTTTCTATTTCTGTGAAGAATGTCTTTGGTATTTTGGTAGGGATTGCATTGAATCTGTAAACCGCTTTATATAATATAAACATTTTAACAATATTCTTTTGATGTGTGAGTGTGGAATGGCTATCAATTTTGTGTGTGTGTTCTCTTCAATTTCTTTCATCAATGCTTTATAGTGTTTTATTGTAGATACCTTTGACTTTAGTGAAATTTATTTCTAGGTATTTTAAAATTTTTTAGCTATTGTAAATAGGATTGCTTTCTTGATTTATTTTCACTGTTATATATAAATACTACTGATTTTATTAATAGTATGTTAATTTTGTATCCCCCAACCTTACTGAATTAATTTATCAGTTCTAACAGTTTTTTGGTGAAGTCTTTAGGTTTTTCTAAATATAAGATCATGTCATCTGCAAACAAGGCTAATTTGACTTCTTCCTTTCCAATTTTGATGGGTTTTATTTCTTCTGCCTAATTGCTCAGGCTAGAACAACATATGTACTATGTTGAATAAAAGTAGTGAAAGTGGGCATCCTTGTCTCGTTCCAGATCTTAGAGGAAAGACTTTCAGTTTTTTCCTTTCATTATATTAGTTGTGGTTTTGTCATAAATGGCCTTTATTGTTTTGAGATATGTTCCTTCTAACCCAGTTTATTTAAGAGTTTTTATCGTAAAACGATGTTGAATGTTTTGAATGCTTTTTCAGCATCTATTGAAATGATTATGTGGTTTTTCTCCTTCATTCTGTTAGTGTGATGTATCACATTTATTGATTTGCATATGTTGAACTATCCTTGACTCCCTGGGATAAATCCCACATGAACATGGTGAATGATCTTTTTCATGTGTTGTTGTATTCGGTTTCTTAGTATTTTCTTGAGAATTTTTACATCTATGTTCATCAGGGATATTGGCCTATAGTTTTCTTTTTTTATTGTGTACTTGTCTGGTTTGGGTATCAGGGTAATGCTGGCCTCGTAGAATGAGTTTGGAAGTATTCCTTCCTCTTCAGTTTTTTGGAATAGTTTGTGTAGAATTGGTATTAGTTCTTTAAATGTTTGGTATAATTCAGAAGTGAAGCCATCAGGTCCTGGGATTATCTTTGATAAAAGACTTTTTATTACTCTTTTGATTTTATTACTCATCATTGGTCTGCTCTGTTCAGGTGTTTTATTTCATCATGGTTCAATCTTGGTAGGTTGTGTATGTCCGGTAATTTATCCATTTCTTCTATGTTTTTCCATTTATTGGTATGTAGTTGTTCGTAATAGTTTCTAATAATGTTTTGTATTTATGTGGTACCAGTCTCCTTTTTTGTTTCTGCTTTTATTTATTTGGGTCTTCTTTCTTTTTTTCCCGGTTAGTTTAGCTAATAGTTTGTCAATTTTGTTTATCTTTTCAAACATTGATCATTGATTTTCAATTCATTGATCTTTTATATTTATTTTTTAGTCTCAATTTCATTTATTTGTGCTTTGACCTTTATTTTCTCCTTTTTCCCTACTAATTTTGGATTTGATTTACTCTTGCTCTGCTCATTCCTTGAGATGTATCATTAGGCTGTTTATTTCAAATCTGCCTGCTTTTTTTCCACCTATATAATTTTTTATTTCAGAATATTATGGGGGTACAAACACTTTGGTTACATAAATTGCCTTTTCACCGCCCAAGTCAGAGCTTCAAGGGTGCCCATCCCCCAGACAGTGCTCAGTAAACCCCTTAGGTGTGAATTTACCCAACCCCCACTTCTCCCTCCCACCTGCCTGACACCAGATGAATGTTACTTCCATATGTGCATATACATTTTAATCAATTAGTACCAATTTTTTGATGTAGGAGTTTATTGTTATAAACTTTCTTCTTGGTACTTCTTTTGCTGTATCCCATAGATTTGGTTATGTTGTGTTTTCATTTTTTTAAGAAATTTTCAAATTTCCATCTTAATTTCTACATTGACCCATTCATCATTCAGGAGCATGTTGTTTAACTTCCATGTATTTGTATAGTTTCCAAAGTTCGTCTTGTTATTGATTTCTGATTTTATTCCATTATTGTCAGAAAAGGTACTTGATATGATTTTGACCACTTTGAATTTGTTGCAAAATATTTTGTGGCCTAACACACGGTCTATTACGCAGAATGTTCCATAGGCTAAGAATAATGTGTATTTTACAGTTTTGGGATGATATGTCCTGTAAATATCTGTTAGGTTTGTTTGGTTTAAAGTACAGTTTAGGCCGGGCGCGGTAGCTCACGCCTGTAATCCTAGCACTCTGGGAGGCCGAGGTGGGCGGATCGTTTGAGCTCAGGAGTTCGAGACCAGCCTGAGCAAGAGCGAGACCCCACCTCTACTAAAAATAGAAAGAAATTATATGGACAGCTAAAAATATATATAGAAAAAATTAGCCGGGCATGGTGGCGCATGCCTGTAGTCCCAGCTACTCGGGAGGCTGAGACAGGAGGATCGCTTGAGCTCAGGAGTTTGAGGTTGCTGTGAGCTCGGCTGACGCCACGGCACTCACTCTAGCCTGGGCAATAGAGTGAGACTCTGTCTCAAAAAAAAAAAAAAAAAAAAAAAAAAAAAAAAAAAAAAAAAAAAAAAAAGAAATAATAAGGGTCTGACCAAGTTAGTGAGATAAGACAATAAAGCTTAGAGAATTATTATATATGGAATGTAAGAAAGGAGGAGTCAAGAATACCTTTGAAGCATCTGTATCAGAAATTGGATGGATTTTTATTTAAACAGAGGAACATGTTTGATGGTGGCAGTGCTAGGAGGCATTTGATGAGTTAAGTTGTCAAAATAACCCATTTTAATTGCCTATGGGACTTTTCAAAAGGTCTTCTGCTGTACTCCAATCCCCTCTTTCAGTCTCTTCCTTGCACAAAATTCCCTACCCTGGCTTTCAAGCCTCTACCTCTCTTACCTCAACATACCATTCTTTCGCTTACTCAATAAACTGTAGACATTCAGGCTTTCTACTTTTCCTGAGTGACAAGTTCCTTCCTGCCTTAGGATCATTGCACTAACTGATTCCTCTGACTGGAAGATTCTTTGCCAAGAACTTGTCATAGCTTTTCCCCTTCCTGTCATTCACTCCGGGGTCAGATGTCACCTTCTCAGAAAAGCCTTTCCTGAGCACCCTCTTCCATGCCACCATTCCCACCCCTTCCTGCCCTGCTGCCTCCCACCCCTAATTACCTTTATTTGCATTTATCACTGTCCAAAATTGTCTTCATTTTTTACTTTTTTTTTATTGTTCTTTACTTCCTCTAGCTTATAAAATCTATAAGAGCAGGGACCATCTAGACATGAGGGCAGTCTTGAACATATATAAACTCAATAAGTATGTGTTGAAAGATTAGAAAGTCCTGCATGTGAACTAGAGGTGACTTATTAAACCACTTAAAACATGTTAAGTCCTTGGTAACTTGCAGCAAGCCACAAAATGTTAATTAAGACATACAGCTTATGCAGATTCATAATTAGTAAACCTTAAACCTCTGTAAGGAATTTATACACAGTGGTCCTATTGAAAAAATGATAATTTTGTTTAATCCTGTCATGTCCTTAGTGGCAGATTTTAGAAATGGAAAATCCAAAACTTTTTATTTAACTTGAGGAAAAATTCAACTCTGATAATTGCAAATTCTGAACTTTGTCTTTTCTCTTAAAGGCTCAATCTCAAGATATAGTTCCAACAATAGGATTCAGCATAGAGAAATTCAAATCATCCAGGTAATTTACTTTATCCCTGTAACTAAGGAGTTGTGGGTGAAAAATAACAATATTAGATCTATTTGATCATTCCTCCTACTCTTAGAAAAAGTAAATTGTTGTTTCAGAAGCCTGTAGGTATTAACATTTGTACTACTACCTCTGGTTTATTTTTCAGAATTCAGAGTTAGGCAAACTCTGATCATCTCACTAGCAAAGAAAACATCTTTTTATGTTATTTATTTAAAATCATATTTATATTAAAGAATTCATTTTATGGACTTTTTTTACTTAAAAATTGGCCCACATTGAATATTATATATCAAGGGTGATTTCCTCTACGGAAAACAATTTAAAAGTTTAAGTAAAAGTTGTACTTTAAGTTTCATAGCTTATAATGTAGTCATGCTTTGCACTTTTTTTTTTTTTTTGTAGTTTATCTTTTACAGTGTTTGATATGTCAGGTCAAGGAAGATACAGAAATCTCTGGGAACATTATTATAAGTAAGTACGTTGTGAATGTTGCTTAACTAGATGGTTATATTTTATTAACAGTAATGATTAGAAATTCAAATGATATAGCTGAGTTGTATGTGTTTATTTTTCATATAATTTATGTATATTTTCTAAGTAAAAAAATATATAATCATATTTCACATGTTTCTCAAATGCTTCAGGTAGGTCTTTCATGACCTTAGGCTTTTGTGTGTAGTGTTCTCTCTGTTTTTAATGCCATGTTCTATCCTATTTGTCTTCAGTTTGAGCTTAACATATTCATGCTTTAACAACCAGTTCAAAAGTTACCTCCTCTGAAGTTTCACTGTTTTGCCAAGTTATTCTGTCCCCAGTGTTCACAGTACTTTGTCCATTTGCATCTCTGTAATCATATTTATGTCTTGAAATCATATACCATAACTCTTTCCTCTTTAATGAGAGTGAATTCCTCAAGGGAAGGGATTATTTCTTATTCAGATTATTTCTAATATAATGCTTAACATATAGGTCAGTAAATATTATTGACTAAATTGAATTAAAAATAACAATATTGTCTAACAATTGATCCTTTTGTTCTATGAGCAATTTTAAACAAGATATTTTTCAGCAAATGCGAATCAAGTGTTCACTGTGGGTTCTGCATTCTCGGGTTCAACCAATTGATCGGAAATATTTGGAAAAAAAAGAAATTCCACTAAATTTCAAAAAGCAAAACTTGAATTTGTCATGCACTAAGTACTACGTTGAATCCATGAGATTGAAATGATGTATAGGCATTATATTAGGTATTATAAGTAATCTAGAGATGATTTAAGTATATGGAAGGATATGCATAGGTTAGATGTAAATACTACACCATTTTATATAAAGGACTTGAACATCTGCAGATTTTGATATTCTAGGGGCGTCCTGGAATCAATCTCCCACTGATACTGATGGACAACTGTACTTCAGATTAACAGCTGCCAAGTTACTGGGACCCAAATGTATTATACCTTCTCAAGATTTGCATTAGTATTAAAATGAATGTGTTAACTTCTAATATTGGTAGGACTCCTTCATTTAGGAGCAATGTAACTCACCTTCAAAGTCTGAAACTTAAAAACAACATCTCTTGACTAAACTCCCTTTGTCATGAATTTCCTGTCTTGAAATTGTATGTGAGGACTGCCTGATTAGATTTAGATTTTGGTTGATTAACTCTTCCTGCTAATGTGAGAACAAGTATGAGATATGAACCAATGGAGATTTATTCAAGATATTCTTTTTAATGAGTAATTTAATAAATTGAAGGCCTATTTAAATCATATAGATTCAGAGTACTTCTGAGGTTGAGAGAAAGGAGAGTACTTCAGCTATGCTTGGAAAAAGAAAATTGGCAAGTTTGTGGTATTTTATGTAAAATTCTCTGAAGAAAAGTGGGATTTTTTTTTTTTCTTTTTTAGTTTTCAGTACAGGATTTTTAAATTCTTCCTCTAATTGATAAATAATTTCTTTTTTAAAAATATATTTACTTTAGCTATATTTAAAAAATACATTTATTTTAATTGCAATGAACAAAAATACCTAGAAAATAGTACTTCAAAAAAGGAAACTTTTTTTTCCTGATTTTAACTCCTTTTTCTTTAAAATCTTTTTGGAAAAAATCTATGAATTTTGAAATATTGTGATTAAATTGTAGATTGAGTCGAATGTTTATGGCAGCACCATTCACAATTGCAAAGATGTGGAAACAACCCAAGTGCCTATCAATACATGAGTGGATTAGTAAAATATGGTGTGTATGTCACACACACACCATGGAGTACTACTCAGCCATGAAAAAATGGTGAACTAATACCTTTTGTATTAACCTGTATGGAAGTGGAGACCATTCCTCTAAGTGAAATATCACAAGAATGGGAAAACAAATACCACATGTACTCACCATTAAATTGGAACTAATCAACCAACCTTATATACACATATGGAAATAACATTCATCAGAAATCAAGCAGGAGGGAGAGGGGAGGAGGGGATGGGTAAATTCACACCTAATGGGTACAGTGCACACTCTCTGTGGGAGATGGGCACACTTATAAAAGCACACTTAAAGTGTGCTTTTTTTGTACACAAAAGCAATTTATGTACAATTGCTTTTGTACATAAATGGTACAAAAGCAATTTATGTAACCAAAACATTTGTACCCCTGTAATATTGTGAAATAAAATAAAAATAAATTAATTAATTTTAAAAAATGTGGATTGATGACAAATGTGATTACTACTGAGAAGTGTACAATAATTTAAATTTATTTCTTCTATCTCTATATTTTTCTAATTATGAAAAAACAAATACATTTTAATCTATTAAACGGAAAAAGGGTTAAAAGATTATTAAAGTCTTCAAAGTGAGCCACTCCTTTGAGTCTGAATGTAATGTCTTCTTCAAAGTAATTTATAAATATCTGTTAAAATGAAAAATGTTCATACTCTCCAGCAACCATTTTTACTTTTAGAAAAGTATCCTAAAGCTAGGACTAGTGGCCAAAGGTATACATAGAAGGATGTGTGTTAGCATTGCTTATAATTATATTTTTTCATATCAATTATGTAAAGAAAAATATTATTCTTAATATGAATATGTACTTAGTATATAGTGTTAGTGGAATATCCACCAAACCATTAATAGCATTTGTTTTTGGGACAGCAAGATTACAACGAAAGTTTACTTTTTAATGTATATGATTCTATCATGTTAAATATTGTATACTTTTTGCATTTTATTCTTACAATATAGGAAAGTAATAAAGTATAAAATATAAGGGGTGTACATTTTTTTAAATTTGGAAAATACGGAAAAGAATATTTAAAAATTCACATAAAACTAGTAAATTCATCATTAAGCTTTTTGATATGTTCTTTTTTGAAATAAATAATTACATAAAGAGAAAGCAATCATCTAAATTATGTACCATGTGTAATTTTGTATCCTGCTTTTTTCAGTTAACATTCTATGATATGGGTGAATCAGGAAAAACATACAATGAATATAACTCTAACAGCTGTCCAATATTTTTTCATATAGTCATGCCAAAATTTGTTTACTTGTTTCTCTACTTTTGCCTTCTTCAATTTTGGAAGATTATAAACAATCCTTCAATTAACATCTTGTTGTATAAATCTTAGCCATAGTTCACAATTCCTTACAATGAATTCCAGAAACAAAATCACTGGCTCAAAGTGACTTTTAAAGCTCTTGCTAGATATTTCTGATTGTCCCAGTTTCTACATCCACTACTAATAATCTAATAATAATATGACCATGATAATCTATTTGCATTGTCATTTTTTAAATGATAGCAAGTGGTATATAAAAAGTTTTATTTTTATATTCATTTGATTTATTTGATTACTAGTGACATTCAACTTTAAAATTTTAATTTATGACTGAAATAAGTGATTCACAAAAAATATATAGATGTCCAATTAATATATGAAAATATATTAAACCTCACTAGCAATTAATGAACTACAAAGCAAGATAATATGCTCTTAGAATGGCAAAGATTGAAAAGAATTATAATAGCCATTGCTGGCAAGGGAGTGGGAAAAATACTGATAGTCATATAAATTCATACAGCAATGCTGGAGGTCAGTTTGCCAATGTTTATCTAAAACTTTATGTATGTAGTTGTAGAAATTTTACTCCAAAGAAAGAAATCTTCAAGCATGAAGGACTTTTAGAATAAATGTACATAGGAGGATGTTTACCCTAAAGTTTTTTACAATAATGAGAATTGGAAATAATCTAATAGTCCAACAACAGAGGTTTGACACAAGTTTCGATGATACGTTCATGCAACGGAATACTTTATAACCATTAAAAGAAAGGTGCGGAAAAATCAGTGATTTTTGAAGTGCTAATATGATCCATTAAATCCTTAAGTGAATCCTTAAATCAGTTCACTGGCTATCAGCTTAAAAAAAAAAAAAAAAACGAAATAGAATAAAATAAAAGCTATTTTTAAGTATCGTTTCAGAAAGACTTTTATTTCACGTATATTTATGCATACTTGTGTATCTAGTGCATCTAAATGTAAAATGTCTTTCTCACTATGGTTCATGGTAAAAAATATTTGAGAAACACTCTAGAGGTCTAGAGTTTCTTATAAAAGTAGTTCAAACAATACTGTAAAAATAAATCAAGAAAATTTACATATATATCACAAAGGCAAGGTAAAAAACAGCCGGATTCCATTTTAAATACAGATGTAGATATTCACATGTAATAGACACAGAGAAGTATCAATTGATTTATACCAAAATATTAATAATGACTGTATCTGTGTAATAGGGTTATGGTTTTTTAAGTCATTTTTCATCTTTTAATTTTTAAATGAAAATTTTATAAATATGAAATAGCATTAAATTTACCATATTATGGAAATGAAAAATATACATTGAAATAAATTAGTTATCCATGAAATACAACTAATGGTTAATATATTAATCAGTCATATAAACTATAATAATAAAAAATCAAAATCTCTGATAAATGGACATAGGATATGAAGAGATATTACATAGGTTAGGAAATGCAAATGGATAACAAACATAGAAAAATTTATAAGTGTAGCTTTAATTTTTCTCTTTCTTTATATTATGCAGAGAAGGTCAAGCCATTATTTTTGTCATTGATAGTAGTGATAGATTAAGAATGGTTGTGGCCAAAGAAGAACTTGATACTCTTCTGAATCATCCAGGTATGTGTGTGTGTCTTCCAGTCTACGTTATCTGTGGTTTGGGGTCCTTTTGTGTGTGATATTGTTTTCTTTGGTATCAGCAAAAAGTACTTCTTACATTATATAAACATCTTTTATTTAAAATTTTGAATTTCAAAACATTAGTTATATAGAATTTATAATATATTTACCTACATCATATTTTTAAAATTTTAAAGCTTTTTGCAGTGTTCTTGAGGTCTCCAACTTTTATTTTCTCAAAAATAAATATGCCCCTTTTTTTCTGATTACAGAAATATGTGACAATAGCAAAAAAAAATCAGATGGAAAAAGAATAAAGAAGAAAATTAAAATCTGTGTTTCAACAACCATTAAAATTATTTTGGTTTCTATATTTTCATGCATTTTTCTGTGTGTATCATTATGTGTGTATGTGTGTGTGTGTGTGTGTGTGTGTCTATCTTCCAAGATAAAAGTATATTGGTGTTTTTTCTTTTATAGTTTTTTTAACATACCATACCATACACAAATGCACACATGCATACACACAGCCCCCCAAAATATCCACAGGGGTCAGGGCTTTGGGAGACGGTTATTGTTATTTACCAAAATGGGATTATATTCTTTACACTCTTTTGCATCTTCCTATTCTCAATTAGCACTTCATGATGGAAATATTTCGAAGACAAATTGTATACAATTATGTAATTGTTCTTTTTAATGATGCCTAATGTGGTGTACTATGAGCATACCATAGTTTATTCGGTCATATACCTTTTCATGGATATTCTTCCCCTGCCCCTTCCCCCACCGCTATAGACAATGCTCTAGTAAGTATTGTGGAACTTTACATTTCTAGCCTTACTCAAGTCAAAACAATTAAGTAGTATTTGTGCTAGGACTTTTTAAAAAAAATAGTGGTTTAAAAGATTTGTGAGTTTGTTAGAAATGGAATGGAAATAGTGTGGAGCATTCTAACAGTTCTTTTTTTTTTTTTTTTTTTTTTTTTTTTGAGACAGAGTCTCGCTCTGTTGCCCGGGCTAGAGTGAGTGCCGTGGCGTCAGTCTAGCTCACAGCAACCTCAGACTCCTGGGCTTAAGCGATCCTAGTGCCTCAGCCTCCCGAGTAGCTGGGACTACAGGCATGCGCCACCATGCCCGGCTAATTTTTTGTATATATATATTTTAGTTGGCCAGATAATTTCTTTCTATTTTTAGTAGAGACGGGGTCTCACTCTTGCTCAGGCTGGTCTCGAACTCCTGACCTCGAGCGATCCACCCGCCTCGGCCTCCCAGAGTGCTAGGATTACAGGCGTGAGCCACCGCGCCCGGCCCATTCTAACAGTTCTTACACTTAACCACAGTATGTTTTGTATTTTTATTGGAGAATCTCAAGCTATTCAAATTTTTGGAAAAAACTTACACAGCCTATACTTTTTATGTGACTTTTTCACTTTAAAACTTAATCAATTTTGTATCTGAGTTGATAATGCATTTTTGATTATGCAGTCCCTTTGTGTTAATCTTTCCACTTTTCCCCCAAAAAGTGTTGGAATGTTGACCAATAAAATGAAATAGTTCCTACAAAAATCTGTTTCAAAAACAATCAGAACATTGGCTTCCTCAGATGAAGCCTTGTCTGTGTATCTTTATGTATTAATTCTTTTATGTTATGGGATACATTCGCAAGGGAAGAATTTCTGAGCTGAAGTATATATGAACTTTTTTAAAAAAATGCAAGATGATACAAAGTTTTTGAATAGCAAAAGGTACCATATGCAGTCAAAGACAGATGAATATATTGCAACACATATCATAGCTACAGGGCTATTTCTGTACTACTTGTGTTCCTACAAATTGATATGAAAGTAAAAGCTTAATAGAAAATGGGGAAAAGATATGGCAAAATAGGTCAACAAAAAAGTAAATTTAAACATTTTTTGAATATATGGAAAGAATATTCTTGGCCTTTCTCAAAAAAAATGCAAGTACATACATTACGATTACGCTTCTTACCCATCGTATGAAAATATCAAAAGGTTTGATAGCACTCTTTTGGCTAGGGGATTGAAAACACTCATTCTTATACATTGTTGTTGAAATGTAAATTGATGCAGTTTTTCACTATCTATCAAAATAACAGTTTAAATATCCTTTGACCCAGCAATTCCACTTCTCAAATTTATCATAAAGATATACTGACCTATGTGCAAAATTACCTGTGTACACATTTATTCATTACAGTATTGTTTGTAATTGTAAAGATAGCAAATATATCTCAGTTGAGTACTGGTTAAATTATGGTACATAGTAGTAAAAGAAGGAATATTTCATAACTTAAAATAATGAAGCAGCTACTCTATATGTACTAATATGGGACCATCTCCAAGATAGGTAATTAAGTGAAAAAATAAACGTATCATGAGATTGGTCTGCTGCTCTTTGTATGAAAATAATATATAACAATTGTGTTTGCAAGTATAAAAAATATTTCTACAAAGATGCCAAGACATTGATGTTATGGGTTGTCTTTTCTACAGAGGGAAATTGGATGGCCTGGGACAAAAGTAGGAGGGAAATTCTTGTACTGTATACCATTTTGGGTCTTCTGTGTTTTGAACTATTTCAATGTATTATCTATTCAAAACAATGCAAATTGTTTCCAAAATTGTAACAAGGTAAAAATATCTTGTTAAAATATCTAGCTTGTTACTTGTAATACTGTGACTAAAAGCTAAAATTAGGATACAGCTTCTCTTCTACTTGAAGTTTGCCTCCTTTCTGTTCACATTGAAAAGGAAACAAACAAAATATTTGACCCTTTTGTGTAGGTGCTTCTTTGTGTTGAGCTCCCGACTCCCACCCTACTCTTCTTTGGTTTAAAGTTCCTAAACAGAGGGCAGAAGGATGGTCTTAGGAAGAAATATTTTTAAAATTTTCTTTTCTTTCTTTCTTTTTTTTGCTCAGATACATGCCTGACAGGATGTGTCTTTAAATGTTTATGTATGTGTGATATAGAAAGGCGTGATTGGAAAATAATTTCATGGATTTCAGTTTTAAAGATTTGGGGCAAAGTGACTCAAAAAGCTGGAAGTGTGATGATAGTCTTGTTTTCTCTTTTAGATATTAAACATCGTCGAATTCCAATCCTATTCTTTGCAAACAAAATGGATCTTAGAGATGCAGTGACATCTGTAAAAGTGTCTCAATTGCTGTGTTTAGAGAACATCAAAGATAAACCATGGCACATTTGGTAAAGTTTTATGTTTACTTTGTATGTTATCTTTTTGAAAAATCTCGAAGCTTCAGGGTTTTCTTCTGACCTCAGGTAGAATATAAGCTAAGAATTTTGTTTTATACAGCTGTGGTGTTACAGATATTCATGAATAGATTACCGTTAAAACCTTTTCAAATATTTTTGGGGATAGAAAAATATAAACACCTCTTATAATGGAATAACTTAAAAGCTCACTTACTCACCCATTATACCTACACTGATTTCCTTATGCACATGGAATCAGCCAAGCACAATTCTACCCTGGGGCATTGTGTACTTGTGTCCCCCTACTTGTCTGAATCATTTTCTAAAATAATTTTCCTGGCTTGCTGTTATACTTCAGGAGAGTCACTATTACTATGTGACTTCTTTTCTTCTTCTTCTTTTTTTTTCATTCACTTCAGTAACCCCTATAATAGTGATTGTACCTGGTATATAATAGGTACACAACATTTGTTAAAAAGAATAAATAGAAATGGAAATTTTTATTTTATTTAGACATACTAATAAGGTTGAGCTCTTAAATAAATGGTCTCTGAAGTTATTATGCATTGTTTATTTGGAAAACAGTCTCTTACTAATATATTTAACTTCAATATGCCTTTCTCCCAACATATTCCAACAAGGATAGGCAGAGATTACATATTATATAGTCTAGCACTACCTTTTTAATCTCCCTTCTACCCACCTACCCACCTACCTCTCCCTGTTGCAAGAAGTCCTTTCCTTGCCAGAGTTTTCCCCTTTTTAAAAGAAAGTATATAAATATGCGGAAAGGTTGGACATAGAAGCAGAAAAATCCACTGCCTCTAGAAGGGAAACTAGAATATGAAGCAAGGAGGTAATGACACTCAGAAAAGAACTTTAAGAGCTAGTTTTGGTGCTGAAACAGTAATAGCACACAGCATGAGAAAGCCCTGGAAACTCTGTAGTACTCAAGGTTTCCAGCACCTCTCCCCAAGAGCAAAACACTTCATATCTCAAGAAGTAAAACCTTCCTTACTTTGCTATCAGAGGAAAAGTAAGTGTTTAAGAAGTTATTCTCGAGTTGGAATTTGAGGTCCTGTGGTATTTAATGGATAAGGAAAGGTGGGATTTTGAATAGAGAAACATTTTGAGATAGAAGCTTTGTATTTCTCTAAGTCATACCTCAATTGATTACCTCTGAAGTAGAATAATTTTTGTATTGTATTAAGTATTGTGACTACTTTGATAGAAAGTGCATGTTCAAAAACAGTCTAATTGTTAAAAGAGTCTCTTTCTACTTAAAATAATTAGCAGTTGAATTTTAAAAGATCTATTTATTCCATTGTGACATCTCAATATTTCTCTGTGAAAGAAAAAGTAATGTCCTGGTACTATAAGGATGTGGAATGTTATATTGCCAGTTTTTATATTTTCTGTATAACTTGTAGAAGAATGCCAAGTATTTCTTTTTATGTTGTCTATAATTTTGACTTCTCCTTAATTCACACTGGACATCTCTTGTTCACATTAGAGTTTCATTTGTTAGGTTTGTTATTTTAGGGAATATTTTTTAAAGCGTATATAAAATTGAAAATTTATATACCCTTCTTTTCCCGTTTTAGATATAAAGGTCAGTGATAGAGAGAAAATATTGCCTGTCCCTTGCCTTAGGTACAAGTAAATTTAATAGGCAATAAAAAAAAAAAAGATCATAGAAAAGTATAGTCCGGTAAATTAAAGAAAAATTTTGTGATTTATGTTTGACTCTTGTACCAAACATAGAGTCAACTCTGATTTTCAAGGTCTGATTGTATTATTCTTCATGCATGTTTTTTGGCTTAGTCTCTGGCATAATATATATGTGTTTAATTTTTTTCTATCTTGAGGGGGAGACAGATAATGAGTAAATAAGTGTATAAAATATCAGCTAAGAGGATGAAGAAAAATAAAGTGTGAGAATAAGAGTTGTTCTGTCTCTAAGACCTAATTGAAGTCACGGAACAATTCATGTGAAGCTTTGAAGGAATAGTTTCCCAGATAGACCAGCAAGAAAAAGGCTCTTGGATGAGAATGTATCTGGTATGTTCCAGGAACAGCAAGAAGTCCAGGCTGGCTAGAGCAGAGCCATCTAGGAGAAAATTGTAGGAGATGAGGCCACTGAGAAATAACCAGGGACTATTTCACAGAAGACTTTGTAGAACAGAGTGAAGACTTAGACTTTTATTCTTATGATTTGAGAGGAAAGGTAACATGCAAACATTTGGGACTTTTTAGGAGAAGATGCAGGGTTTTTAGTAGGGTAGTGATACCTCCACCAGAAGGGAAGGATTTCTTTATTGTATTACTTGTTTGGAACTTTAGGTATGTGTAATACCATAACCTTTCTTGATTTAAGTATTTCAGTTACTGATGTGTTTTGCTATTACTATGGATAATCAATAGTTTGCTTTGAATAATTGTGTATCTCATGCTGTTTGTTTCTGTCTTCCTATTTTAAAATAATTCCAAGATATGTCATATTCTTAGTCTCATAAGTAATTTTTTAGAAGTGATTTCTGTTTGGATTAGTTTCAGATTTTAAAGTCATGGTTCACCACACTAAAGGAAGCCCAATTATTCAGAAAATCTAATTTTTTGGAGGTATATATATATATATATATATATCGCTATTATACAGTCATTATATTTTGAAAAGAAATGACTGGATCAGCAACATGTTATGAGAAACTACCAGTCTGCATTTTTGAAAAAGATTATTTGGTGCTCTAAAAGTCCTCTGACTTTTATTATTTTAATTTTTATACTTTATTATGATTATATATAAAATGTCACCATAAGGCTTTAAGTGTATTAAAGAATGGAAAGACAATGGAAGAGATCCCATTTTAGGTGTTTTATATATAGACCTCAAATATTTAATTTTCACAATAACTGTATTAGGTCAATGGTAATATTTCCTCATTTCACAGGTGCTAAAACTGAAGACAGAAGAAGATCCCTGCAGCTAGTAAATATAAAACGATGATTCAAATCTACTGAGTTTTTGTTTTATTTTCCCAGCTTACCAAAGCTATAATTATGGGATTATACCCTTTAGATATCAAATTCCATTTTAAATAAAGTGTCTCTATCCTATGGCTATGTACTATAACCTAAGTCAAGCATTTCTTGTTTATTTTTTTTTTAAGTCAAGCATTTCTAATAAATAAATGCTATTGAACCATTGGGGCTGGGCAAAGTAGAATAGTAGACTCTATAAAACTTTTCCACTACTGTTTTGTTAATGTCAGTCTATTTATAACTATTTCTAGGATAATAACTTTTTAGTGATATACTTTTCAAAATATCTATAAAAATTATAAATAATTTCCTATCTTGCTTCTGAACACTCACAGACTTTTATTTTTTATTTATATTACATATCAATGGTTAACTAGTTTTGCTCAGATATGTGTTACTATAATATATTAATTTTTCATATAGGAAAATTATAATCCTTTATTCTTGAGTTTTATGCTATAATGAAATGGATATATTTCTTATGGATTTTATTGCAGTGCTAGTGATGCCATAAAAGGAGAAGGATTGCAAGAAGGTGTAGACTGGCTTCAAGGTACATCACAAAATATTATGTAACTTCAGCCTTTGTTTCCTTTCCATTCATATTTTTATCTCTTTTTTTAATTTTATTTTTATCATATCATTGCCTTTTTCCTCTTGTTTCCATTTATTTCTGCTGTCAGAAAAAACAATACAGTAAGTATTCAATACCTTGCTCCATTTATTTCTACCACATTTTTTTCTAATGGATTTACTTATATAAAGTGTTTGCATCTTTACAGTCAGTATATATAACAAATCTAGAAAAAATTTTAATTTATGGCAACAAATTTCTGTCAGATCTAGTAATAGAAGCACCTTTACGTTTTGGGACAAGTGTCAGACCTTACTGTCAATAGCTAAAATATGAATTACATGTATCTTTTAAGAATCATGCTGTACTCCATATGTAACTCCATTTATACATAGCATGTATACACAACTTTTAACACTTACAGTTAGTATTATAAATACTACTTTATTGACATTTTGTATATTTTCAGTTCTTGTGTTATTCATCAAAATAGTTGTCATAGGTTGGTACAGGCTTACTATATCAGGGAATAAATTAAGATATATCATTTTCCCTAAGGTTACATTGTCTACTGGCCATAGGAATGGCATAAAGCACACAGAGCAATAGACAGATGGATGTGAATGAAACCAAGTTCTGTAGGTCTTTATTGCGGGATTCTGATGGCTAGGTCAAAAATTTCCAATGTGAGCATAACAACTGAACATCATCCTATTGGGAATCTCTCTGCCCTGAGCAAGGGTGAATAAGAAGACATTATAAATTCTAGTTGTAATCTTGTGGTTATAAATTCTTCTATACTAACCTTCTGATGCCAGTTATGTGGGAATTTTTTTCCTCTTCTGAATATTGGGAACAACAGCAGGATGTAGCACATATCAGGGTGAATCTAAGAGAAGCCTGTTTGCCCCTGCATAAAAAGACATAATATTTCTTTGTTTTAAAGTACTAAATAAACATTTCATAAATAGTTGTGTTATTAGTAAAATATTGTGTGTTAGTTAACTGCAGAGACTACTGTATTTCACTCTTCTTTGTATTTATGTAGTTGTCATGACATTTACTACTAACCTGCAAGGAACATTCTAATCATCTTTTACAATTAAGTAAAACTTAATTGAGAACCTCTAGTACTTTTAAGAGGAACCAGTGGGATTTTTCTGTGAACCCACTGACTGAGTTTCTTAGACTGTGGTAGAGAAGTGGTAAAGGTTATGGCATGGATTCCCACCAGAAACAGATTATAGAGCAGATACCAGAAGCATATTTTCAGCCTGGAATTCTTTTACAAAGTGCTTACCCTTGATCACAGTGAAGATATAGCATGGATGGAAACCCTACTATCACTCATGATAAAGTAATTCAAAGCACAGTACTTACTGAACATAGGTTGATGGACTTAGGGGTTTTAAACTGTAGCTCTCACATCCTTCCCCCCACCCTGCACCCCAGTTTTATTTTGTCTGTAGCAATCAGACCACTAGGTGTCAGTAACGATCTAACATCAGAGTACTAATTGCCAACTCTGGTCTTGCTACCTAATTTTTTGTTTCTTCGACTTTTCTGATCCATTATCCATCTTACCTCCCAAGTCTTTGTAAAGAAGGCACATTGTTGGAAATAATTTTGTGTCCTTGTGTTGTCATATTACTTTATGTACCCTTTACAACAGTCCTCTGGAAGGTAAGTAGTATTGTACATAGAACAGGATGTACATAGAACAATCCCTGTTGTACATAGACATGGACTAGTAGTAAAAAGCCCAGCACATTTATTTCACTACTTATTAATTAACCTCTCTACCTATTAGCTAATATATCTTATTATCTTGTGAAGATCTGTAAAATTAGAAGACAAAATGTCATAAATTGTTTTACAGATTAAATTAGATACTGTATGAGTTAAAGTACCTAGCATAAGAAAATACTCAATAAATGTTAAGTTTACCCTTTTACCTAACAACTTTATTTAACAGAGGAGGAATGTAAATACATAGATCAAAAAATCTATCAGTTTGCTTTCAAATAGAGGATGTTTTATTCATATTTCCAATGTAATAATTTACATTTTCATGTTTCCACCTGTCTCTCAATTTGCAAAGAGATAAAAACCTATTTTGCAAAATAAGTAGTAATAAATATAGGAGACTAGTTTGTGTTAGCCAAAGGCATTTATGTAAATCTGTGAAAGAGGTTCCGAACTTACAGCTCTTCATTTTGCTTCCAGAATTCTGAAATTTCCTAGCATGATAAACAAGAAGGTCTTTGGTTCATTTTGTGCCAAATTAATCTTATTATTTTAAGTTTAAGGTTGGAAACTTTTTGGTGAAATATTAAATGACACATTTAATGAGATGATTCTTTTCTCTTTTGGAAAGAGTCTCAATAATTACATATATACAATAATTACAACTCAAAGACAAAAACCCTTGAGTAAACTATTAAGTATTTTTTAAGTCACCAAACAATATATGGAAACTATTGCAGAACTATAAATTTTCTAGCTCTGAAACTTTCAAATGAGGTATTTTTTTTAAAGAAATCTTCCCAAATAACTAATGAAGCTTATTCATTTTATCACTCAAATCTGCATGGAAAAGGTTAATAATGCTTCCAGATGTTGATGTTAGACTTTTATAAACTATGTGCATGAGGATTCCAATGAAAGATAGAGGATTGAACTTACACACTTAATTTCATCCCCTCCCCAGCTCTCACTAACAATAAAGGGACTTTTTAAAAAGACATTAACCTACATGAGGAAAAAGAATGGAAATGGTGAAAATGGCAACCAAATTTTGAAAACTGGATATCCAATGAATATTGAATGACTTAACAGACCTGAGAAAGCTGAGTTCTCAGCAGGGGAAAGCTGGAAAGCAGCCTAATTTACATTGCAGATCCTTGCAAAGGCTCAGAATTGGTGGACATTAAAAATAAGGATGAGGGCATAGCTGAAGAGAGAAGAACATAGTTGAACATCCTTCCCCGAAAGAAGATTGAAGGTTTGTTCTTTGCAACGAGTCAAAGAGAGTGTCTCTGGACTGGAAAACCTTAGGTATACAACCCTCTTTTGCCTTCTCCTACTTCTCCCAGAAACACTGGCAGTAGGCAAGAGATAGGAAGAGTCATCTTTTAGGAATCAGACTAGCCTAGGAAAAAATAAAACTAAAGGTATTAATATCAGAGATTCCCAAGGAAATGGCTTAGCCAGACACACTAGAATGAAGACCACATTTGACAAGCTTCATACAGATTTCTGAATTCCAATCAGCTTTTTAGTGTTCACTCATATGAGCAGATGGAAAAGGGTCACCAGGCATTTGAGAATGAAAACATTATGAAAAATATAGAAATGTAAACAAACAAACAAGAAAAGCGACTCAGAAGAAGTAGAATTTATGTAGGGGCATTTCATAAAACTATTAGTATCTTGAAAGAGATAAGAGAAGATATTTCTTGAATAAGACCACAGTACAGCTTGAAACAAAAATGAAAAAGTTAGTTTTTGGAAAATAAGAATAGAATAATAGAATTGAAAAATTCAATAAAAAAGAAGATGAAATAGAGACAGTCTTCCAGAAAGTAGAGCAAAAAGACAAAGAATAAACATTGGAAAGAGAAGAAAGTGAGAGGCTATGTTCAGGAGGCCCAATATCCAAACAATAAGAAATTCAGAAAGAGAGAACAGAGAAAATAGAGGGTAGCAAATTATCAAACAGTGTTTTCCAGAACTGAATGATCAGTTTTCAGTTGAAAAGCCTCTCAAGAGCTCAATGAAGTGGATAAAAATACTCCCACCCCAACATGTGTCATTATTAAAATTCAGCACTACAAACAGGACATTCTGCAAGCTTCCTGAGAAATGAAAAACTCAATAAAAAAGAGAAAAAAGTAACAGATTTTATGTAAAGGATGTGGAAGCAGAATAACATCAGATTTCTCAACAGCAACAATTTGGAAGCTGTAAGATAATTGAGCAATGCCTGAAAAAGCCCAAGAAAGAAATAGTGGAATTATATTCTCAGGCAATATCAGATAGGCAATTGTGACAGTAGGATACAGACATCTTCAACTCTGTAATGTCTCAAAAATTACTTCTTATGCCTTTTACTAAAGTAGCCACTGAGAAAAGTACTCCTTAAAATCAAGGAAATAAAGAAGAGAAAAATAAGGGCTCATGAAACAGGAAAACTGACACAAGAGAGTGGGGGAAGGAATCCCCAGGATATTAAAATGGAGATCCTAGAATGATAATGAAAATAGATGTCCTAAGAAAACAACTGGTCTAAGACAGAGAGTTTTGTAAGTGTCTAGGGGAGAGTTCTTCAAAAAGATGAAATTGATGGACTTTTTAAATGTGCTTCTTTATGATAAAGGTTTAAACTGTGAGAGTAGTATGATTGCATTAGTGTTTAAATATATTTTTAAAAAAACTAAACAGATGAGTTGGATGGGGTGGCTAGACAATTATTAACTCCAGGGGGAACAAAAAGTAGTAGAGGAAAGGAAATGTAACCATCTGTCTCAGCTGTGAATAGCACTTACATAGTTATCATATTGATAATGACTAAATTACTATGTTAGGAGAATAGGAGTATTAGAAGTATTGTGAGGATTTCATAGGAGCAGTGTGGGAATGTGAGAGATCTGAAGCCTCATATTGCATTGAAGGAACTGATATTTCAAGAAGTATTAATAATAAAAGTATATTATTTAAAGATACACAAGTATTCACCTAAAATAGAGTTGAAAGTAGTTGCCTCTGCAAAGGGAAGAAGAAGAGATGAAGCAAAGTACTTATATTTTTCATAGGAACCTTGTAGAACTCGTTGACTCTTTAAGTGCATGTACAACTTTGATAAAAATAAAATCTACAATACAAATTGTGCTTTTAAAAAAGCAGGTGTAGCTGGGCATGGTGATGCATGCCTATAGTCCCAGCTACTCAGGAGGCTAAACTAGGAGGATCACTTGAGGCCAGGAATTAAAGTCCAGCCTGGGCAACATAGGGAGACCCCATCTCTAAAAAAAATAAATAAAAAATAAAAATTTTAAAAAGCAGGTATATGCATAAGCTTCTACCATGTTGTATAGATTTGTCTTAGATTACTTTAGAAAATAGATTTTACCCTACACAGACTGATAATTTTTGTTTGTTTTTGTTATCAGATCAGATCCAGGCTGTGAAGACATGAAAAGATAACATTTGGAAACCCCAGCAATTTTCAATTCAAGGAATGTATCTAAGGCAAATTGAATACTTTACATTTTTTTAAAGATATCTATGTATCTAAGAATACTTTGTAATCTTCTGCTTGCATTTTTGGACTCTGAGCTTTTTAAGAAAATAGGACTTCAGGTATGCTAATCTGGCCATTAATTATTTGAAAACTAAGTCCTCCCACAAAAGGGCTCCCTAGAATTATCAACTTCTTAGTAAAGCTCTGCATCTGATTAGAATGTTTAAAAGTCAAAGTTATAAGCCATCTCAGTATCCCATCATGATTTATGATATCTTTAATATGTTTTATTTTTTAAATTGTCTTTTTTAAAATTTAGTTTATGGTATGACTTTGCAGTATGAATTGTGCTTGTGAAAAAGAACTTTGAATATCTATAAGGTACCATGGGTAATTAATATATATTAAATTTTTACTATGTGTCACTATCAATAAAACAAAATGTACTAACTAGTGTGCTTTTCTTTATGCTGAAAAAAACAATGCTGTGTTAATATGATATTTGGTGTTTTACATAGTCCTGGGCAATGGTGATTATATTATTTTGTTTTATAGATTAGGAAACTGAGGCCTTAAAATTTTAGGTTATATAATTTGCTAGAGGTCACAGAGCTATTAATATTAATAATAAATGGTGGTACTGGGATTCAGAGCCAAGCAATCTGTTTACTATGGATGATTCAAGAGACAAGAGTATGATGTATGTTAGAAATACAGATGTATTTGTCAGAAGAGTAACTAAAGTGATTGCAAAGGCTCTTACTGGGGAAGGAAACTAGAGGCGTGGTTGTGGGAAGGTCAGAGACAGAGACTCCTGAAGTTTTTTCTTTGTTTTTATTTTTATTTTAAGGCTATTAACACTATTCAAATTTTAAACTCTGGACATAAATAACTTTGATAAAAATAATTCTTAAAACTATTTTGATAACTAAGATAATTAGTATTCTACAAAGTATAGTAACTCATACCTATGCAAATATTTAGAAGAAATAGAAGAAGTACTGACTTTTCCCTTTGTTTCCATGATCACCAAGATCTAGTTTATAGTCTAACAGCCATTCCTACTCATATTTCCATGTAAAGATTATATAAATGCAAGTTTGGCAACACTGTAGTCACAGGATCCATTGCATTTGTGTTTAGCATATTATACAATTAAAATGCATTTTATTAAAGCTGAAGCAAGTATTTTTTCATATTTAGAATCACTATGTTATAAAGTTTAGTTCATTAAGTACTACATTTGAATATAACATGTATAACACGTATAAAATGTTCAAACTTATCATATGTTTTGCATTTAAATATTTGTATGTGGCTCTACTCAGTCTGTGCTTTATAAATCACAAAAGGGCTGAGTTTTATATATTTGTTTTTCATTTTTAGGTCATTTGCTAAAAATTATGAATTGTCTCCTGATTGCTTAGGATTTTTTTTCTTTGTAATTTTTTATACCACGTTGTGATTTGCATAAATATATGCAGTTACTCTTGAGAATACTTGTCTTAGTTCAGGCTTCTATAATAAATTTCCATAGACTGGGTGACTTATAAACAACAGAAATTTATTTCTCACAGTTCTGGAGGCTGGAAGTCTGAGATCAGAGTGCCAGCACGGTTGAGTTCTGGTAAGAGCCCTCTTCTGGGTTGCAAACTGCTGTTTTCTAGTTGTATCATCTCATGACAGAGGACAAGGGAATTCTCTGGAGTCACTTTTATTATATAAGAGCACTAATCCCATAACATTTTCACATGGCTCTGCCCTTGTGACCTAATTAACTCCCAAAGACCCCACTTCCTACTATCACATAGTGGTTAAGATTTCAATATATGAATTTTGGGAGAACACAAACATTCAGTCCATTGCGATACATAAGGCAAATTCTTCTTGCTTATAACTATTATATATTAACTGTGCATATTCTCTGCTTTCTGATTATTCCTTTATTTCTTTGTTTAAAAAATGACTAATACTAAAAGTTTATCTAAATGAATGGGTTTGTATATTTCTGTGACTAGAAAGAAACACTACAATGTTTGAGAAAAGATTATTGACTTTAACTGAATGTTTCAGGTTGCTCAGTTATTACATTTTCATAGTGAATCTTTCTCAGTGTGGATGTTCTTGCTTGGGTTTGCAAGGTAAAGTACTGCCTCAGAACCATTACTGACCTTCCCATCACTCAGTTTTAGTGCCACATTTAGAAGCTTTAGCAACACACCATGTTACACTTATCTGGTGATTTAGAATAAACTAGGAAAGACAAAGTAAATCTTTCTCCAAGTTTCAAATCACCGAGGAATGCTCAGAGTCATCCAGGAATAGTAGGTATTTTGAAAATAAAATTTTGTTAAAAATATAGTAGTAGTAATGAACATTTTATAGCTTTTACTCTCTGCCCACACTTTGTAAACAATTTACATATATTAATTCATTTAATTGTAATAACAAACCTATGAGATTGTGAACTAAAAATAAAATCCTAAGCTCCCGCTGACTGAACGGAGCCCTATTGGCCAAGGGGACCCCAGAGAAACCTTCAAACTGAGTTCACAGCCATGATGGAATGGCCATCAGGTTTTATTTCCTTAAGGGCCAGACCAGCATTCTTTCCTAATAAAAGGCCATCAACCATAAAGTGCTTTTAACAGTCTACTGAACATGTGCAAAGTAGGTTTTTGTGTCCTTGTTTCACCTTTTTGACAGAGGGCAGCCATTTTTAAACATGGACCTAATAAAAGAACAAAAACCCCATTGCGCAGGCACATAGTTCTCTTTGCATAAATATTCATGACTCCTTCTATAGCTTGTTAAATATGTATATTTAGCCACCCAACTCGGTATAAAATCCTGTTCCCTTTGTTCCTCCCTTGAACACCTATATCTGGCTTGTGACTGGGAGCCATTTCCCAACCTGACACAATGGACACTGCGAGCTGCAAACCCTTTATGAGAAATAAGTCTCTTTTTCCAAAATATAAACCTCATTATTTTTTTTCGGTTAACAAGATAAATGCTGTTATTATGTCTAGTATAAAGGTCAGAGGTTAGCAAACTGCTAGCCTGTTTTTGTACTGTCCTTGAACTAATAATGATTTTATATTTTTAAAGAATGATTAAAAAAAGAAAAAGGAATAGGAGCAATAGAGACTGATTTTAGTCTCATAAAGCCTAAAATATTTACTGTCTGGGCCTTTTACATGAAAAGTTTGCTGACCCCTGTAATAGATGATGAAAATGAGGCAATAGAGGTTAAGTAACTTGCCTAAGGTCATAATGCAAATACATGGAAGAACCTGGATTTTGGGTTTGGGAGACCTGGCTCCAGAATCTGTGTTCTTACCCTCTATTTGGCTTCTCAAAAAAGCTAAAGATTATTCTAAAATAAAATAAAACAATTTGAAATTACTTCCTTAAATAATTTTATTAAAGATGAAAATTTAGACGCAAATTGCTGAAAAGTGATGCTCCTTAAAATTCTTTTTCCCAGTGAGGTTGATATGTATAAGTCCTGGCCTTCTGAAGGCTTTTCTTCTTTTATTTAAATGGATGGCAAGAGATGATGTAGATGATGAAACATCAAACGTTAATTTATTTTAATTTTGAAATGTTAAGGGGATAAAAATGTTTTTGTTACATGGATACCTTGTATTATAATGCTTAAGTCAGGGTTTTTGGTGTGTCCGTCACCAGAATGGGTTCATTGTACCCAATAGGTAAGGTACATCTTCCCTTCCACCCTCCCCCTTTCTTGATTTCCTATGACTTTTACATCTCTTTGTGCCCATCAGTTAGCTCCTAGTTATTAGAGAGTATATGTGGTGTTTGTTTTTCCATTCCTGAGATTCTTCACTTGGAATAATCTCCAATTCCGTCCAACTTGTTGCAAGAGACAATATTTGATTACATTTTATAACTGAGTGTAGTACTCCATGGTGTATACATACACATTTTCTTAATCCACTCATGAATTGATAGACACGTAGGTTGATTCCACTTCTTTGCAACTATGAATTGTGCTGCAATAAACATTCAAGTGGAGGTGTCTTTTTGATAAAATGACTTCTTTTCCTTTGGGTGGATACCCAGTAGTGGGATTGCTTGGTGGAATGGTAAGACTACATTTATTTCTTTGAGGAATCTCCATACTGTTTTCCATAGAAGTTGTACTAATTTGCAGTCCCATCAACACTGTATAAGCATTTCTTTCTGTCTGTATCCATGCCAGTATCTATTGTTTTTTGACTTTTTAATAATGGCCTTTCTGACAGGGGTAAGGTGATGGTTTATTGTGGTTTTAATTTGCATTTCCCTGATTAGTGATGTTAAGCCTTTATTCATATGTTTGTTGGCCATTTGTCTATCTTCTTTTGAAAAACTTCTAGCCATGTTTTTACCC
Source organism: Eulemur rufifrons (assembly GCF_041146395.1). NCBI lineage: Eukaryota > Metazoa > Chordata > Mammalia > Primates > Lemuridae > Eulemur > Eulemur rufifrons. Next base: position 43,772,022 of record NC_090989.1, read on the forward strand.
ACTTTTTTATGGGGTGGCTTGTTCTTTTCTTGCTGATTTGTTTGAGTTCTTTGTAGATTCTGGATATTAGTCCTTTGTCAGATGTATAGTTCGTGAATATTTTTCTCCCATTCTGTAGGTTGTCTGTATACTCTGTTGATTATTTCTTTTGCTGTGTAGAAGCCTTTTAATTTAATCAAGTCCCATTTATTTTTGTTGTGTTGTATTTGCCTTTGGGGTCTTAGTCATAAATTCTTTGCCTAGACCAATGTCTAGAAGAACTTTTCCTACATATTTTTCAACATATAATCACACAGACATATTATACGCAAGCATCTGGCTTGGACTTCCAGATTTCCCCATGATTTTTACCAATATTTTAAAATAAATGATAACTCGGTATTGATAGGCTTGAAATGTATATGGTAGAATATAGTGAAGGAAGCCAAAACACTGCACCCCAAAATATACTTCTTTAACATACTTTGAGATGACTATTCAGAGGCCCTGCCAACAGAAGTTGTCTTGCAAAGCTGTCTTTTGTGGGGGAGATTTGCATCTGGAAAAAATTTGTGTAGATGCTGCCAAGCTTTCTCTGAGGCCCTGCCTTGTCTAGATATAGGAAAGATAAACTGAGAGTATGGCACCTTGAAAGGTCTGAAAGAAGCCTTTACCATCTATTTTCTCTAATGGCTGCTACCTTTGAGGTTTCATCTACATAACAAGACCACCTTTGCTAGCCAAGCATCCTCTTCTTTCTCTATCTTGCCCCCATAACCTCATTTACCACCATAACTTGTTTTTGGCCATGCCACAAGCCTGCATTCTTTTTGTAACCTCTAGATGGTATAAAAGCTTCAACTATCGGCCATTTTTTTGAGTTTTTGTATTTCAGAGTGACTGCCATGCATACATGTGCATGTAATAAAATTTGTATGCCTTTTATTCCTATTAATCTATTATCAGTTTGTTTCATAGATTCAAATTATTGGACATTCAGGGGAAAAATTTTAAACTTTCTTATAGTAGAAACATTCAAAATTCAATTTGTGTATATTTGCTTTTTTAAGTTATGTGACCACATGTGACAACCACAGATAAAAATATTTACTTAATTACAAATATTTCACAGTTATGCCTCAGTGTTCTAAATTTTTGTCATTTTCCTGGAGAAATAACATATCCATAAAGGACTTGGGTGAGTATCTCTTTTATTCTGTCTTGACAAAGTTTATAAATCTTTCCAAATATTTTATGAAATACCATAATATCTTAGTAAAATATTATTAAAATAGATTTATGTTTTCTCCAGTTAAATTTAATTTAATCATTTAATATTCAAGCTGTGTCTTCTCAGGCTCAGTGTAGTGTGTGTTTGTGTGTGTGTGTCAGGATGCACCTTTCCGAGGTTATAGGAAGCTCACACTTCACTTCCTTCAGTTATCTCTTCCCTGGAATTTTCTTGGGCAGCTTTATAGATGTGTCCTGAAAGTATGTTATTTTTACCAGGTTTTAGGTATTTTTAAATTTTGTTTATTTTTGTAAATCTTAAAAAGGTACATCAGTTCGTATCTCTTGCCATTTATGGGAACTTTAATACCTATTTAATACAGTTTTTAATGCATTTTAGGTGCTAAATGATTATAGTTTTGAATACTTTCCACTAATTTGGTGAGTTTATAGTTTCATAAAATATTACTTACCTCTTTTCTCATTGTAAACCTCCCCCCATAGTGTGAATAATTTCATTTCATATATACATAGCAGAACAAGACTTTTTTAAAAACAAAAAGATTTCCAAAACCCTTTATCAACATGTATCTTGTTAATGTTAAAATCTGTCTTTTCTTATATGAAATATATCTAACATTGGACTATTTTTGAAATGATATTAGTATATTTGCTGCTGAAAAGGAAATGTTAGTCTCTCTACATAAAGGCAAGGGGCAATATTTTTCTGCTAACTAGATCTTCAGATACAATAAGCAGAGATATTCAGTAATGATCATAGAGCTTGTCTGTGTGAGGAATGGCTATAAACTTACATAAAAGCACAACGATGTTTAGTAAGCTTATATTTATATTCCTTTTAATCTAACATTGAAATTACTAGCACCTTGGCTTGTCACAGTGGCTCACACCTGTAATCCTAGCACTCTGGGAGGCTGAGGCAGGAGGATCGCTTGAGGTCAGGAGTTCGAGACCACCCTGACCAAGAATGAGACCCTGTCTCTACTAAAAATAGAAAAAAATTAGCCCCGCATGGCTGTGCATGCCTGTAGACCCAGCTACTTGGGAGGCTGAGGCAGGAGGATCACTTGAGCCCAAAAGTTTGAGGTTGCTGTGAGCTAGGCTAAGGCCTCAGCACTCTAGTGGCACTCTAGCCTAGGCGACAGGGCAAGACTCTGTCTCAAAGGGAAAAAAAAAAAAGGAAAGAAAGAAAGAAATTACTAACACCTCAAAGAAGACCTTACCTAGGTTTAAATATTACATAGTATTCTGTATTTAACTTCATTACAACCTTATTTTTATTAGATTTATTTAAATATCTGTCTTCAATCTTATGTATTCTACCTCCCAGAAACAAATTGAGAAGGGGTATCTACATCAGGTCTCTATATAACAGAATGAAACTTTGTAATGCCAAGAGTGTCTTATTCTAAGTAAATTTTGATATTCAGTTAATTCATGGTTTTATTGTTTCATCCTTTTTTTCCTTTAGCCGTATTTCAATTTGTTCTTCAAAGGGGCTAAATTAATATTAATGTATAGGCATATATTAAGGTAGTACTCTAATAAACTGCAATCAGAAAAATAATTTAATATTGTAACTCCCTAATTACAGGCATACCTCCTTTGTTACACTTCTCAGATATTGTGTTTTCTTTACAAATTGATTTGTGGCAACCCTGCATCAAGCAAGTCTATCAGCGCCATTTCTCAACACCATGGGCTCACTTCATGTGTTTCTGTCACATTTTGGTAGTTCTTGCAATTATTTCAAACTTTTTTGTTATTATGTCTTACGATAATCTGTCATCAATGATCTTGAATGTTACCATTGTATTTATTTTGGGGCACCACAAACTGTGCCTATATAGGGAACTTGGCCAGTTATGGTGGTTCACACCTGTAATCCCGGCATTTGGGGAAGCTGAGGTGGGAGGATTGCTTGAGGCCAGAAGTTTGAGACCAGCCTGGGTAAGATGGCAAGACCCCATCTCTACAGAGAATTTTTTTTTAATTAGCCAGGTATGATGGCACATGCCTATAGTCCCAGTTACTCAGGAGGCTAAAGCAGGAGTATCACTTGAGCCCAGTAGTTCAAGGTTGCAGTGAACTATGATCATGCCACTGCATTCCAGCCTGGGTGACAGAGTGAGACCTTGTCTCTAGAAATTTAAAAAAAATTTTTTTTTAAAGATAAAAAACTTAACAAATGTGTTTTGACTCGTCCACCAATCAGCCATTCCTCTCTTTCTCTCCATCTCCTTGGGTCTCCCTATACCCTAAGACACAATATTGAAATTAGAACAATTATTACCCCTATAATGACCCCTAAGTTTCAAGTGAAAAGAAGAGTTGTACATCTCTCACTTTAAATCACAAGCTAGAAATGAATAAGCTTAATGAAGAAGGCATGTTGAAAGCCAAGGTAGGTAATGTATGCCCATGGAATCAGAATGTGGAAAGATGGACAATGAAGACTCAGAGGGGCGGGAGTGGGCTGGGAGAGGGGTGGATGTTGGGAAGTTGCTTGGTGGGTACGTGTGTGATGTATACACCAAAGGCCCTGACCACAATGCAATATATCAATGTAGCAAAATTGTAGTACCACATGAATATATATAAATAAAAAGTAAATGGGGATAAAAAGAAAGAAAGCCAAGGTATGTCAAAAGCTAGGCCTCTTGTACCAGTTAACCAAGTTGTGAATGCAAAAGGGAAACTTGAAGGAAATTAAAAGTGTTACCCCAATGAACACACAAATGGTAAAAAAGCAAAACAACCTTATTGCTGATATGGAGAAAGTTTTAGTGGTCAGGATAGAAGGACAAACCAGCCTTAACATTTCCTTAAGCAAAAGACTAATCGAGAACAAGACTCTAACTCTCTTCAGTTCTGTGAAGGCTGAGAGAGGTAAGGAACCTGAAGAAGAAAAGTTGGAAGCCAGCAAAAGTTGATTCCTGAGATTTGAGGAAAGAATCCATCTTCATAACATAAAAATACAAGGTGAAGCAGCAAGTGCTGATATTGAAGTTGCAGCTAGTGATCCAGAAGATCTAGCTAAGATAACTGATGAAGGTGGCTATCCTAAATAACAGATTTTAATGTAGATGAAACAGCCTTCTATTGAAAGAAGATGTCATCTAGAACTTTCATAGCTGGAGAGAAGTCAATGCCTGGCTTCAGAGCTTCAAAGGACAAGCTAACTCTCTTGTTAGGGGCTAAGGCCCTTGATGACTTTGAGGTGAAGCCAATGCTGATTCCAAATATCCTAGAGCCCTTAAGAATTTTGATAAATCTACTCTGCCTGCGCTCTATAAATGGAACAACAAAGCCTGGATGACAGCACATATGTTTACACATGGTTTCCTATTTTAAGCCCACTGTTGAGACCTACTGCTCAGAAAAAAGATTCCTTTCAAAATAGTACTACTGTCCAGGCATGGTGGCTCACATCTGTAATCCTAGCACTTTGGAGGTGAAGGTGGGAGGATCACTTGAGGCCAGGAGTTTGAGACCAGCTTGAGCAACATAGCAAGACCCTGTCTCTACAAAAAAAAAACCCACAAAATTAGTTGGGTGGGGTGACATGCACCTGTAGTCCCATCTATACAGGAGGCTGAGGCAGGAGCATCACTTGAGCCCAGGAGTTTAAGGTTGCAGTGAGCTCTGATGATGCTACTGCACTGTAGCCCAGGCAAGAGAGCAAGACTCTGTCTCAAAACACAAAAAGTGTACATTTATGTAATCAGAGTCCTAGAAGAAGAAGAGAAAAAGTATAGTGCATAAAAATATTTGAAGTAACAATATCTAAAAATTTTCGCAATTTGTTGAAAGGCATAGCCTACAGATTTCAGAAGCTCAGCTTGAAAGATGCCAGAGAACATGACACACATGTATGCATTGTGAAATGATTACCACAATAAAGCTAACATATCCATCACCTCACCTTTTTGTTGTGGTGGTGGTGAGAATACTCACAATCAACTCTCTTATCAAATTTCAAGTATATAATACATTATTATTAATTATAGTCCCCATGCTGTACATTAGGTCCCCAGAATGTACTCCTTTTGTAAATGAAAGTTTGTACCCTTTCACCAACAGTTTCCCTTTACCCCGACCCCCTAGTCCCTGGTAACTACCATTCAACTCTCTGTTACTACGAGTTCAACTTTTTTAGATTCCACATATAAATGAGATCACGCGGTATTTATCTTTCTGTGTCTGCCTTATTTTACTTAGCATAATGTCCTTCAGGTTCATCCATTTTGTCACAAATGACAGTATTTCTTTTTTCTTTCCATTATGTATATACACTATTTCTTATCTTTGTTTTTTTTTTAAATTTCAGAATATTATGGGGGTACAAACACTTGGGTTACATAAATTGCCTTTCCACCGCCGAAGTCAGAGGTACAAGCATGATGCAGCACACACCACAATCGTTAGGTGTGGGTTTACTCATCCCCTCCTCCCCTCTCACCTGCCAGACGCCCAATAATGTTTCCTCCATATGTGCACATAAATTTTGATCAATTAGTACCAATTTAATGGTGAGTACATGTGATGTTTGTTTTTCCATTCTTGTGATACTTCACTTAGAAGAATGGGCTCCAGCTCCATTCAGGATAATACAAGAGGTAGTTCATCATATTTTATGGATGAGTAGTACTCCATGTTATACATATACCACATTTTATTAATCCACTCATGTATTAATGGGCACATGGGTTGTTGCCACATCTTTGAAATTATGAATTGTGCTGCTATAAAGAAGTGCAGATGTCTTTTTGACAGAATGTCTTTTTTTCTTTGGGTAGATGCCCAGTAGTGGGATTGCTGGATCAAATGATAGTTCTACTTTTAGTTCTTTAAGGTATTTCCATACTACTTTCCATAGAGGTTGTACTAGTTTGTAGTTCCACCAGCAGTGTATGAGTGTTCCTATCTCTCTGCATCCAGGCCAATATTGTTGTTTTGGGACTTTTGGATAAAAGCCATTCTCACTGGAGGTAAGTGATATCTTATTTGGTTTTGATTTGTATTTTCCTGATGATTAGAGATGTTGAGCTTTTTTTTTTTTTTACATTTTTTGGCCATTTAGTCTATCTTCTTTTGAAAAATTTCTGTTCATGTCCTTTGCCCACTTTTTAATGGGGTTGTTTGATATTTTCTTACTGATTTTCCTGAGTTCTATATAGATTCTAGTTAGTCCTTTATTGGATGGATAGCATGCAAATATTTTCTCCCATTCTGTAGGTTGTCTATTCACTTTGATGGTAGTTTCCTTGGCTGTGCTGAAGCTTTTTAACTTGATCAGGTCCCATTTATTTATATTTATTGTTGCTGTGATTGCTTTTGGGGTCTTCTTCATAAATTCTTTGCCTAGGTTAATAACTATGAGAGTTTTACCAACAATTTCTTCTAAAATTCTTATGGTTTCTTGCCTTAGGTTTAAGGCTGTTATCCATAGTGAGTTGATTTTTGTGAGCGGTGAGAGGTGTGGATCCTGTTTTAACCTTGTACATGTGGCTATCCAATTTTCCTAGCACCATTTATTGAATAGGGATTCTTTTCCCCAGTGTTATGTTTTTGTCTGCTTTGTCAAAGATCAGGTGGATATATGAGGATGGTTTTATATCTGGGTTCTCAGTCCTGTTACATTGGTTTGTGTCTCTGTTCTTGTGCCAGTACCATGCTGTTTTGATTACAATAGCCTTGTAGTTTGGGTCTTACCTTAAAATGATAAATGCCATATATGACAAACCCAGCCAACATCATACTGAATGGGGAAAAATTAAAAACATTCCCACTTAGAACTGGAACCAGACAAGTGATTTTATTTCCTTTGGATATATGCCCAGAAGGGAAATTTCTGGATCATAGGGTAGTTCTATTTTTAATTTTTTGAGGAACCTCCTTACCGTTCCTCATAATGACCATACCATTCCTCACATAATGACCATACCATTTTACATTCCCACCAACAGTATATGAGAGTTCTCTTTATTCTACATCCTTGCCAACATTTATCCTTTGACTTTTTGATAATAGCCATCCTAAGAGTTGAGAGATGCCATTTTATTTGTATTTGCCTGATGATTAGTAATGTTAAGGTTTTTTTTTTTTTTTTTTTTTTTTTTTGATATAGCTGTTGGCCATTTGTATATCTTCTTTGAAATGTCTGTTTAGGTCCTTTGACCATTTTTTAATTGTGCTATTTTTTATACTAAGTTGTATGAGTTCTTTATGTATTTTGGATATTAACTTCTTATAAGATATATGATTTGCAAATATTCTCTCCCATTCCATAGATTGCCATTCATTTTTCTTGATTGTTTCCTTTGCTGTGCAGAAACATTTTAGGTTGATATAGTCCCATTTTTGCTTTTGTTGCCTGTGTTTGTTGTCAAATGCAAAAAATTGCCCAGACCAATGTCAAAGAGCTTCTCCCCTTTGTTTTCCTCTAGAAGTTTTATCATGTTAGGTCCCATGTTTAATTATTTAATTCATTTCAAGTTGATTCTTGTGTATGGTGTAAGATAAGGATCCAGTTTCATTCTTTTGTATACGGATATTCTGTTTTCCCAACACAACTTATTAAAGATACTATCTTTCCTCATTGTGTATTCTTGGCACTTTTGTTGAAAATTAGTTGACCATATATGTGTTAGGTTTATTTCTGAGCTTTTTATTTTGTTCCATTTGTCTATGTGCCTGTTTTAAATCCAGTACCATGCTGTTTTGATTACTATAGCTTTGTAATGTAATTTGAAATCAGGAAGTAAATGCCTCTAGCTTTGTTCTTCTTGCCAAGATTTCTTTAACTATTTGTGGTCTTTTGTGGTTGTGTACAAATTTTAGGATTTTTTTCTATTTCTGTTAAAAATACCATTGGAAATTTGAAAGATGTTGCATTAGCCTGAGGGTAGGCCACAGTCATAGCACGGGGACTAAAATCTGACGGTGAACCTGCTATGTGTCTGTCTTGAAGAAGAAAAGGACAGTGCATGGGGCAAGCGAAGCCACTGGAGGGTGAAGGGAGGAGGATATGTACAGGTGAAATCCAAAGAACGGGAACCTAAAACTCTTAAGTATAAATATTTCCAATTCTCTGGCTGAGCCCCAAACCATGCACAAATAGGGCAGACTCAAATGAGTTTTCAGCTAAGGCTAAAAGAATGAACTAAGATTTCAGTGATGTCTACTATGTGCACAGTCTTTAATATTCATAAAATACATGTGAATGTTTAAGCAAAAAGCACAACATATTCTTGTGGGGTTTATAATGTATATAGATGTAATATAAATGACATATGACAACTATGATTAAAGGATAGAGGAGGTGATAAAAGACCTAAATAATTGCAAATTTTCTGTTTGAGTTTAACCAATGTATTTTCCTTATAAAACAAAAGTGGCAACACTCTTTGGAGTTATATAATAGAATCTACAATCTCCACAGCTTAATAATAAAATACCCAAGATATAATCTAAAAATACTTGACATGTGAAGAACCAGAACCCATTTTCAAGGGAAAAGATAATTAATGGAGGCTAAATTGAGATGATTAGAATGGAATGATCAAATGAGGACTGTAAAGCAGCTATCAGAAGTCTGATCAATGAGGTAAAGGAAAATATGCTTATAATAAATGTGAAGATAGAAATTTTCAGCAGAAAAATAGAAAATATAAAAATAACCAGAATGAAATTATAGAACTGGAAAATATAATACTTGACATTTTAAATTACAGGTATAATAGAATGAAAATGACAGAGAAAAGATGTAGTGAGTTTGGAGCTAGATAAGTAGAAATTTTCCTATCTGGAGAAAAGAGAGAGAGAAATATTGAAAAAAAAAAAAAAAAGAACAGAGCCACAGGATCCTGTGGGATAATATAAAAAGGTTTTTTTTAAAATCTATATTTGGGGTCCCACAGGGAGAAAAAAGAAAGAATACAGCAGAATAAATTTCTGAAGAAATAATGGCTGAAAACTTTCCAGATTGAATGAAAGGCATAATTTACAGATTTAAAAAGCTCAGGAAACCCCAAACAGAGGAAATATAAAACAAATAAATGTAATACAAACAAATATATAAATGTAGATATATTAATACTAAAGTAAATTGTTGAAAATCAAAGAAAATAACAAGAACATCTAGAGGAAATAAAAACTGTGTATACAGAGTAACAGTGATAAAAACTCTTGTGGATTTTTTATCAGAAACTACCCATGCCAGATACAGTAGTATAAAATAATAAAAAAAACCTGAAAGAAAATGTAAAAATCTTGAAAGAAGAAATTAAAGTTAATCCAGAATTCTAAGATAAAAAACTATGAAAAAATTATGCAGGCTGAATGGAAATGACACCAAATAGAAAATCTCATTTTCAAAAAGCAATAAAATGATAAATAACTGAGTAAATATAAAAGACTTTTTTCTTTAATATTCATAAAACATATGTGAATATTTAAGTAAAAAGTACAACATATTCTTATGGGGTTCATAATGTAGATGTAATATAAATGACATATAACAACTATGATAAAAAGGATGGGGAAGGTGATAAAAGACCACTACATTTTATAAGAAGTGATAGAATATTAACTCTAATAGACAGTGTAAATTAAAGATGTATATTATAATTCCTAGAGCAACTATAAAAAATATGTAAGAGGTATATTAAAAAAATAAATTAAAATAGAATTTAAGAAATATTTAAATAATCCACATAATGAAAGGGGGAACAAAGAAACAAAATACAGAAGGGACAAATAGCCCTTAATACCATTACATCAATGATTAGAATTAATGTAATTAAATTAAATTCTAGAATTAAAGGCAGAAATAATCAGAATGGATTTAAACAAATGACTCTGCTTTCTACAAGAGATGCCTTTCATATATAAAAGATACATGTATGTTGTAAGTAAATGTATAGAAAAAGGCCTATGATGGAAGCAATAAGTGTAAGGAGGTTTGAGTGGCTAAATTAATATAAGGTAAAATAGACTTCAAGACAAAGAGGATTAACAGAAATAAAGAATGACTTTTTATTATGATTCATCAAGGAGTCACATATGTGTATGCACCCAATAACAAAGTTTCAGAATACATAAAGCAAAAACTGACAGATGAAGGAAGAGACAGACAATTCCACAATTGTGGTAGGATATTTTACACCTTTTTCTTGGCAATTGATAAAATAACTGGACAAAAACTCAGTAGACACAGATGGATATGAATCAAAATAGTCAACAAAATTGACCCTACTCATATTTATAGAATACTTCTCCCAACAATGGCAAATTCTTTCCCAGGGTAAGACAGACAATCCAATTTTTAGAAATGGAAAGCAAGTTATATAACAGGAGAAAATATCCAAAAAACATACATCTGATAAAGAACTTATGTAATATATAAAGACACTTACATATCAATAAAAAGAAGCCAACAATAAGAAATGAGCAAAACACAAATAAATGTGGAAAGAATGATGGAATAAGAAAAATCACCATAATAATAATAATTAATTCAGTCTAGAAACATCACTGGATGCTGAAAATAATGATGAAATGTTGTCAAGAAATGGGATATTTACATACCTTCAAGCTACCTCTCCAGAAAATACTTATTAATTACAGAGAGAAAAAAAGGAACTTTACAATGGAGAAAGCTTGCAGACATCACCTTAGTCAAGTGATCCAAGTTAACAGCATCCATAAGGGGACAAATCAAAATCATGTACCACCTGACACAATGAGAATATAGCATTACTTTTGTGATATTTTTGCCAAAAATGAATAGCCTGAATCTATCCATAAGAAAACACCAAATGTACTCAAATATTGGGATATCCTGCTTTCCAAAGAATGTGGCCTATAATGTTCAAAAGTGTTACGGTCATGAAAGCCAAGGAAAGACTGAGGAATTTTTACAGAATAAAAGGAGACTAAAGTGATATGACAGCTAAATGTGATACACGATTCTGGACTACATCAACTTTGTTGTAAGGGACATTAATGAGACAATTGGCAAAATTTAAATGGGGTCTGAGGATAAAATGGTGGAACACATGAACATTAATTTCTTGATTTTTGAGAGTTGTATTGCAGTTAGCATTTTAGGAGAATGGTCATGTTTGTACGAGTTACACATCAAAGTATTCAGGTATGTTGGAACATCTTTTTTTTTTTAATTTCAGCATATTATAGGGGTACAAAAGTTTAGGTTACGTATATTGCTGTTGCCCACCCCACCCGCCGCCAAATCAGAGCTTCAAGCCTGTCCATCCCCTAGACGCTGCACATCACACTCATTATGTATGTGTACACCCAACCCCTCCCTCCCCCACATCTGCCCAACACCCAATTAATGTTATTCCTAAATGTGCTCTTAAGTGATGATCAGTGAAACCAATTTGACAGTGAGTACATGTGGTGCTTATTTTTCCATTCCTGGGATACTTCACTTAGTAGAATGGGTTCCAGCTCTATCCAGGAAAATACAAGAAGTGCTATATCACCATTGTTTCTTATAGCTGAGTAATACTCCATGGTATACATATACCATATTTTATTAATCCACTCATGTATTGATGGGCACTTGGGTTGCAATATGGAGATACCTTAAACAGATACAAGTAGACCTACCATTTGATCCAGCAATCTCATTATTGGGCATCTACCCACAAGAACAAAAGACAGTCTATAAAAAAGACATCTGCACTCAAATGTTTATGGAACATCATTTTGACAACATACTTTCAAATGGTTCAGAGAATAAAAGCGGTTCTTTGTTCTATTCTTGTAATTTTTCAATAAGTTTGACATAATTTCAAAATAAAAATTTAGAAAAAAATAATTTTATATGAAATAGTAATATACAGCAAATGGCATTTTATATATTAAAGAACTAGAATAGAATGCAGTAGATGAGTAATTTATTTTCAAAAAGAATGTCTGAAACAGTAATACTCATTATAAAAATCAAATGCCTAAATATGTTGATCATTGTAGCCAATATGGGAAATGTGAATATACTTATATGAATTACAAAATTCTTAAAATTTGTGGATATAATATTAGAAAATACAGTATTATTACCAATTAAAAAAAGAACAGTTTAACCACTAATCATAAAGATGGACTAGGTGACTTTCTGGATTTTGCAATAGTAATACTATCAACTTGACAACTTTTAGAGTGAGTTCCAGACCATAACCGTGAGAAGGCAATTCATGTAAGAATGCCAAACAACTGTCAAACTGTTTGATTCTTGTATATGCTTGATTTTAGTCTTAAATTAGATATTTGGTTATTAGTAAGACTTCTCCTGCCTGATTTACTGGTCTAACCTGTCTCAGGCAGTAATTGGCAGCTGTAAACTCAAATTACGTGGGCCGTATTAGGATCAGTGCAGCAGTTTCTCTGCCTGTGTATTTCTCATACCTTATCACTGTCATTTAGTTTTTAATTATGCAATTATTTTAAAGGAGGTCACGAGAATGTAGCAAAGAGTTCACTTAAAGGTAGTTTCACATTAACATTCCAAAGCCCTTGTAGGTCCTTGTGTTATACATAGTGTTTGATGATTCACAATGCAGTAGCACTATTTACTGTCATATTTCCTCACAAAATCAGACAGCAAGCAAATATTAATTATGTGTGTATGGTTGGCCTAGTATTGTGTGCACTCCTATTGGTCCTTGATATTGCGTTTTGACTAGTGTGACATTCCTAATATAAATCTGTTTCAATAGATTTAAAATCTGGTAAATAGTGGTTTAACTGGATTCCAGTTGGGAGTTTTCCATTCATGCTTCCACAGCTGTGATTTGTGAAATCTATCCCAGACCCAGGCACAGTTTCCCAAGTCATATAGTTAGGCACCTTCTCCTCCCCATTCTCATGTACAGGCATATTTCTAAGATATGGGTGCAGCTCCAGGCGACTGCAATAAAATGAATGTATCAATAGTAATAAATTGAGCCACATGGATTTTTTGATTTCCCAGTGCATACAAAAATTATATCTACACCATACTGTAGTCTATTAAATGTGCAATAGCATTATTTCTTTAAGAAAAAGTACATATTTTCATTTAAAAATACCTTATTGCTAAAAAGTGTTAATGATCATCTAAGGCTTCAGCCAGTTATAATCATTTTGCTAGGGGAAGGTCTTGCCTTCATGTTGATGGCTGCTGACCAGGGTGCTAAAGATAGGGGTTGCTGTGGCAATTTCTTAAAATAAGACAAAAATGAAATTTGCTACATCAGTTGACTCTTCCTTTCACTGCTGTTTGATAGCATTTTAACCACAGTAGAATTTCTTTCAAAATATGGGGTCAATTTTCCCAAACTCTGCTGCTGCTTTATCAACTAAATTTAAATAATATTCTTAATCTTTTGATGTCATTTCAACAGTGTTCACAGCATCTTCAACAAGAGTAGCTTCCATCTCAAGTAACCACTTTGTATTGCTCACTCATGAGAAATAGCTCTTAATCCATTTAAGTTTTATCATGAGATTGCAACCATTTAGTCACTTCTTCAGGCTCTGCTTTTAATTGTAGTTCTCTTACTATTTCTACCACAACTGCAGTTACTTCCTCCGCTGATGTCTTGACCACCTCAAAGTCATCCCATGAGGATTGGAATCCACTTATTCCAAATTCCTGTTAATGTTGATATTTTGACCTTTCCACATGAATCAAAATTTTTTCAATGGCATCTAGAATGGCAGACGCTTTCCAGAGGTTTTCGATTGAGTTTACCTGGATCCCATCAGAGGAATCACTACCTGTTGCAGCTGTAGCCTTAAAAAATGTATTTCTTAAATAATAAGACTTGAAAGTTGAAATTAGTCATTGATCCATGGGCTGCAGAATGGATGTTGTGTTAGCAGGCATGAAAACAACATTAATCTCCTTGTACATCAACATCCGTGCTTCAACTTAAAGTTACCAGCTGCATTAGCCTCTAACAACAGTTAGCCTGTGCTTTGAGGTTTTGAAGCCAGGCATTGACTTCTCTCAAGTTATAAAAGTCTTAGATGGCATCTTTTTCCAGTATAGGGCTGGTTAATCCACATTGAAAATATGCTGTTTAGTGTAGCCACTTTGATCAATGATCTTAGCTAGATCTTCTGGCTCACTTCCTGCAGCTTCTACATCAGCACTTGCTGCTTCACCTTGAACTATTATATTATGGAGATATCTTCTTTCCTTAAACCTATGAACTAACCTAAAATTTAGCTTCCGATTAAGCTAACTAGGCTAGCTTCCAACTTTTCTTCTGCAGCTTCCTCACTTCTCTCAGCCTTCATAAAAGTGAAGAGAGTTAGGATCTTGCTCTGGATTTAGGGTTTGGGAATGTTGTAGCTGTTTTGATGTTCTACCCAGACCACTAAAACTTTCTCCATATCAGCAATAAGGCTGTTTAACTTTCTTATCATTCATGTGTTTGCTAAAGTAGCACTTTTAATTTCCTTCAAGAATTTTTCCTTTGCATTCACAACTTGGCTGTTTGGCATAAGACGCCTAGCTTTCAGCCTATTTTGGCTTTTGACATACCTTCTTCATTAAGCTTAATCATTTCTAGCTTTCGATTTAAAGTGAGAGACGTGCAACTCTTCCTTTCACTTGAACACTTAGAGGCCATTGTAGGGTTATTAATTGGCCTAATTTCAAAATGTTGTGTCTCAGGGAATAGGGAGGCCTGAGAAGAAGGAGAGAGATGGGGAAATTGCTGATCAGAGGAGCAATCAGAATACACACAACATTTATTAAGTTCGCTATCATATAGGTGCGGTTCATGGTGCCCCAAAACAATTACAACAGTAATATCGAAGATTACTGATCACACATCACCATAGTAGATATAATAATAATGAAAAAGTTTGAAATATTGTGAGAATTACCAAAATGTGACACAGACAGGATGTCAACACATGCTTTTAGAAAAATGATGCCAATAGACTTGCTCAATACAGGGTTGCCACAAACCTTTAATTTGTATTAATAAAAAGTGCAGTATCTGCAAAGCACAATAAAGTGAAGTGAAATGAGAGGAGGTATAACAGTACATATTTCCCATGGCTCATATTTATCACACTGTCTTGGAATTCTGCAACTGTTGCTTAGTTGTATGTTTCCTGCTCTGAGATTGAGCTTCTTGAGGGTAAATCACAGTCTGTATTTCAGTTCTGAAACTCATTGCCTGAAAGAATTGAATAAATGTTTATTGAATGGGTGGATGGTATAAAATAACTTTCCAGACAGGATACTGGCATTTTTGTTGTTGTTGCTTTGTTTTTAGTATACATATATATATATATATATTCCTACCACCACCTTCCCCAATCAAGTTTTAAGCAGCTAACACCAGAGGATGAATACCAAGTCAATGATCTTTAGGTTTGATCTAGATCTTTATTTAAGAAGTTTTCATTTTCTTGATTTTCTGAAATGTGGAGTTATTTATAGACTTTTCTGAAATGTACAATGATTAATAAGCTTTTAGTCAATATTTTTTATTTATTTATTTTATTTTATTTATTTCTCTACCTTCCTGACCTACTAAGGAAGAGTTTTGCCAGTGGCTATTTGTTAAATTTTATTTAAAGATACATCTTGTTCTAAACTAGATTGTATTTTATTCAAATTACAGAGAGCAAATGTAGCCATAGAATATAGATAGGTGGTAGGAAGAACTAGAATGAAAATGGCAGAACTCAAGTGAATACATTTGTTTCCATTTCCCTCTGGCTGCATTATGGCTAACCCTTTTATAGAGACAGGTATTATACTATGATGTGGTCAGCTACTTCATTTGATGATGTACATAATTGATCATTTGAAGTGGAGTTCCTGTTGAACCAGACAGAAGTGGAATCATCATTCTAATTTTTTGAGTTATTTAAAATTAATACCAACTGTGAGGTTTATAAAAAACAATTTGTTCATTTAATTGTGTTCTAGACTTGATAATTCAAAGCAGCATGTCAATACATTTACATGTATGAAAAGCAAACCAAATGACCTATATGGAAATGACTACTTAGAGGTGCTTATTTAGGGTATCGAATAAAATAAAAATAAAAGCGAAGATAGAGAACTTAGAAAAAATGAAAACTTAAGAATGATTATTAATATGAAATCAATTGAAAAACATCTTTTTACTCTAATATTTGAGTCAAAATATTTCTATTGAAAGTTTATGAAAAATATTCCTTTTGCTTATTGTCTTTTGCTAAACAGAGTGCTTCTGCAGTATCTAATCAAATCCCATCATAACGGGATCTTGGATAGAATTACTGTCCTCTGGGAGTCAAGTACCCAATATCTTTTCCAGTAATTTTCAAAGTGAGAAATAATTGTCAAAATGTGTCCAAGTACATTATATAATACTTATTACATCTTTTCATGTTAATTAAAAAAAAAGACATATATTAAAAACACACTCATACATTTCAGTATCCCCAGCCTCATTCATGAAATTTCCAGAGGGCAAAAGGGCAAAAATTTCCAGTATGGGGAAAAACTAATAGAACCTAACTTCTTATCCTCCATTTGACCTGTTTTCATACGTAACTCCTCTTTTTCCTTTACCAATGAAAAGTTGACTAGCAGAAGTGGGAAGGAATTCAATTGGTAGGATAGACTAATGAAAATATTTGATGTCTGGTGCTTTTTTTCATTATTTGCAAAGCCAGTTAAATTATACAAATTTTTCAAAATGAAAGTGGGGTCATTGAGAAATATACTTGCCACATGTCTAAAAAAAATCAAAAATTATATAATCTACCATAACACTTGGTAACATATAAGCTCCATATGAATGTATTGTTATTACATTTAGCCATATTTTAAAATGAAAATTTCAGAAAGTTTGTTAATGATATTATTTCAGAATGGAGTCAGATTTCCATAGATAAGTATATCAAGTTTATATTCACCATTATATTCATTACTTCATCACTGCAGATTATAATCAAAGTGATTCTATTCTATGGAAAGAAAACTCATATAAGGGAAATAATGTTAATCTCAATTTTAGATTATGTAAAGTCCCCATGTGAAAACAGTGGTTCATCTTATATGACAGCATGTAGCAATTCCAGCTGCTTTCTCTCCCTAATCAAAACATTTGCTCACAATAGCAGCTGCCTCTATGCTTTGTTTTTAAACAATTTGCAACAAATCAAACTGGGGACAAAGCGTCCATAGTAAGGGAGCTCAGGCTTCTGAGACATGTATGTTATAAAACATCAAAATAAAAAAAAGGAAGCCAATTCACAAGCATTTTTTTTATTTTTTACTGTAAGGCTTTGTTTCATGAAGCCCTAAGAAACAAAATTTATAATAAACACTAAGATAGTACAGTCCAAAAATAACTGTTCTTTATAGACTAGATTCATTTAAAATTGTATATTAGACATGCATAATACAGTTCATAGTCTATGTACTCAGATGAAGTATTTTGGCAAAATAGAATAGAGGCTGAATTTCTCATGTAATAGTAAATTATAATTTTGAACCATGATCTATGTTATGCTTATGAAGCTACAGGAATAAAAGTTAATATTCTACATATGTCTTTATATTTCAGATAGCATTTGACTTAGATAAAGAACACATCAAACTGAATTGGTGAGAACAACTACTTCAGAATACATTTTATAATATGTGTTTGCCAAAAACATCCTCCTTCTATGTGTATAGTTTTAAGAGTGCAACATTTAAATACTAGCAAATTTTGCACTGTTTGAAAAAGTACTTATTTAATTTTTAATGTTAATGTTATATCTTTGTAAAGAACTTATTTCTCTTTGTAGCGTCATATCAAAGGGAGAAAAGTGTAAATGTAATTTAGGTCAGACTAACATATCTTACTTAATTTAACCATTAAAGATGTATATTTGAAAGATCTCAATCTCCACATGTTCTACAAATAAAACCAGAAAAACAGTACAATAAAACATCATGCATCTCATAGAGGTTGGAATAACCAATTACTTAAAAATTTACCATCTGTTCTCATTGAAGCAACAAGACAGGCATTTATTTCCCTGTGTTATAAACCATGATAATCAGAAAGTAACAGAAATAAATACTAACATCATTTTTTCCCTTTCTTATTTGCTGTGGTGGTTCTTAGTGAAAACTTGAGTGTACACACAAAAGAAAGGGGAGGATATTCCCCCACCCCATCTCCTAATTGAGTGCCTATATTCAGTAATAGCTTTTTGCTGCCCTAGGCAGCATGACATTGCCTCATTTGGCCACGCAGAGCTATTATTCTAGGAGGCAGCTCGTGAAGTGCCCCAATCCATCTGCTTGCTTTTTCACGGGCTGGTGCTTTCCTTGATGTTGACAGCTGTCTTAATATTCCTGGGCCACCTGCCACACAGTAAATACTCTGCTCTAAGATATATACAGAAGTTTATCCCGCTGGTGGACTTTTCAGTACAAAAAAGCTTAGACTTTCTAAACTCCTCTTGCATCCTAGTTTAAATGCTTCAAGGATCAGCACTTTCAGGTTATTCTCATACTTTTGTGGAATATATACTTATGCTTAGGGAATGGCAATTCAGTTACAGTGTGATGAACCTCAGGTTTTCTCATTTATCACATAATTTATGAATTACAGTCTTTTTGTGGAAGTCAGGTGGTCTCAAGAGGCAGAGAAGAGAACGTATTGACAGTTATCTCCTCTAGTGAGCCTTCTAGGAGCCCTCTAGACTAAGTTGGGGACCTACATTGCCCCATAGAAAGATTCCCTCGTCTTACCTTATTTGCTCATCTGTTTCCCCCATTAAGCTTGCTTGAGGGCAAGCACTTGGTTCTTATCCATCACTGTATCTCTATCTGTAGGAATGAGCAGATAACTGACACATAGTGGGCACTTGAGGACAGATCCAGATTTTGTAGAATCTGAAGTTTTTATAATTTGGGGGGACCCTCTCTAAAGAAAAAGGATCTAACAATAGGAATAAAAATTAGATTAAAATGAATACATATAGAAAAATAAATTATGCAAATTACCTATTTTTGAAGATTTACTAATACTATAAACATAACAGTCTAGAAAGACAATGTATTTTTTATTATCAGCCTGGATCACCTTCATAATTTCTTTCTTATATTGTTGGTAACATTCTCTTTGACAGTCTTTCATATGATTTTCTAATATCATTTTTTCTATGCAAAATAATGAAAAGATAATTCAATCTTTCCTCTAGTTTAGTTGGTCTTTATTATTGATAGAAAGGCTGTGTAAACATGCAATGCTGCACACACACACACACACACACACACACACACTTACTGTTTGTGGTACTGTTACAGGTTTGTTCCCGATGAATAGGAATTCTGATAAATTCCATTTTATATTGTTTACATCAAAAAGAAAGAAATGTTTGGTGCATTTACAGTTATAAAAAATCATATACACTGTATTATTGAACATATCACTGTTATGAGAGAAATTATATGAATCAGAGGCAATTATTCTTCTTGCAACTTTGATGCCTAGAATAATTTTCCATGTGCCACCTGCTGCTGCTGTACATTTCAAATCTTGTTTCACCTCTACTACTTACATATTTTCAGTGTTAGGAGCCATAGGACATGTTCGTGTCTTAAAATCTCTGGCCCTGCATCTTGGGTATAATGCTTGGTGAGTTGCACAATAGACAAATTGGAATTTAAGCAATAACATGACCATACTGTGGAGATACCGAAAACCACATAAATATATCCCACAATCCAAACTAAATGTATTAGTATTCCCAACTTCAGTTCTCCAGCAGATTCCCAAATGTTCCCAACAACTCTAGCACCAACTAATTGTAGAAGTGTAATTGAGGAAAAATCCAAGTGGAAAGAGATTGTGGTCTTAATCAACTTAATCATGTTAAAATATTTGTGTGTAAATTCTGTAAAACACACGATCATGGATTACTTTGCTGAGTTCACACTGGAAGAGACTGCCAGTGAGGAGCCCTGAAATGTGAGCTTCATCAGTGTCATAGCAAATGTGCGTCTACTGTAGGCACTCACTAAATGTCCAGGAAATAACTGGATGAATGAATGAGGACAACAGTGTTAAATTAGTATCTCTAAGATCCATACAACTCTAAAATTTGACATTTTCATAGTTTTCCCAATGCAATATTTGGACTTAGTATTTAGAAATTTCTTAATAGGAATTCAGATTTTAAGAATGTAGGACATCTAAAAAACTGATAAATATTGGGAAAGCAAATGAAGGAAAATTTAAGGGTCATTGTTTTATGTCTTTAGGCTAACTTTAAGCTAACAGACAAAGTTTGTCTTAATGGGGAAATGGTGCTATTTGTATTGAAAATTCTTTCCAGCAGTGCTTTGTTCTGCCACAGAGTGGAGATCAGAGTATTGTTAGATATTTGTTTGTTTCTTTCATGAAGTAGTTGCTCTTGAGAAAATATGTATGATGGGTCTGTATTGCTCCACTGTTCACTTTAAGGGCCTCTAATAACATTACATTATCTTGTACCTTTGCAAGCTGTCCATCAATAGAAGGGATTCTACCTGCATTAACATTAGCATCATGTCTACAACACTGTAAAAAACTTGAAGATTAAGAACTTTATATATTGTGATGTTACATCCTGATGCCTCCTCACTTACTGAGGAAAGGGGTTATTGGAGAAATATGTGGACTATCACAACATTTTCCTTGAAAGCTACTTTTAGAGAAAGAATATTGGTTAAAACCATAATTCATTAATAAATCTTGCTCTTACCCACTTTTATCCCCA
Organism: Eulemur rufifrons; assembly: GCF_041146395.1. NCBI lineage: Eukaryota > Metazoa > Chordata > Mammalia > Primates > Lemuridae > Eulemur > Eulemur rufifrons. The sequence continues at coordinate 43,793,043 of NC_090989.1, forward strand.
GAAAGACTTCCTGAACAATGTACCGTCGGGGTAGGCATTGAGGCCTGCTTTGGTCATAGTATTATACAAGTGGGGGGAAAAATCTAGTAGTCATTTAACAATGTTTGGGGGAGATTAATTATTCTCTGGGCCTCCTAGCTAGAGGGAACAGTTTGCTTCATGCTCTTTGCTTTCAAATCTCTTTGGGCTTTCTGGTAAATGGGCCTTTACTGGAGATTCTCTCCTAACATAATAAAGCAAGAATTGGGAACTTTACTTTCTCATTCTAGTGTATTATCCTACCTTTTTCCTATTTTTGCAGACACACAGACAAATAGGAAAGATTTGGAAACAAGTAAAAAAGGGTTAGTCTTGAGGAATTGTCTGAGATAAATGCAACTGAAGAAAACTGAGCTGATTGAACTTTGATGGGTTAAACCCAGCCAGAACAAATTAGAGTGAGTGCCTTGGGTCTGTTGCAATTAGTAGGAGCTGGAGGGCTTGTAGGAGGCGACCTGGGGTGGCAGGGAGGCTCAACAGTCACCAGCTGGTGCTGAAAGGACCTGGGCTTAGAAATGCACAATCCACTCCTGAGCAACCTTCCCCTCCATCATCCCAAAGCCAGAAGGGAGATCACGCCAAGGTTCCCCTCTGCTGTGGATGTTTCCTTTTTAGCTCACCTACTTGTATAACATTTTTAGTAAAACGTTTTAGTGAAATATTTAGCCATATTACTTCCTTGATTTCTACACTGGGGGCAGCTCGGCTTTAAACAAAAACAAAACACCTGTGTGAATGGGCCTCTCTCAATGTTTTCTGTACTAGTTGCTAGGGTATAAACGACGAAGACAATCCATACTATTTTATTTAGACATTTATTTTTAAAGCAAGTCTTAAGGACCTTTTGGTTTCCATATTTCAATGATGTCTGTGTAATGACTACAAAATATCTTTCAGCATTTACGAGGTTGAATCATACTTGTTTTCCATCGGTGTCGTTTTTGGAAGAGTTTGAGTAGTCTGTACTATAGAGTGTGAGAAGTTTAGAGCACATCTGGGTTAGGAAAACTTACTCCACAGTAAACCAGCAGAACAAGACGCGATTGGTGACCGCTTGACAGGTACCGCCCCCACCCCTCAGCTCTGAGTCCCGGACCTGGGGTAAACACCTCCTTCGCACTCCTGGTTAAAGCCCTCTGGAGCGGCTGTTTGTCGGCTCAAAAGCACCGCAGCTTACCAGGTGTTTTCACAAACTTTAGTTGGAAACCTCTTTCAAAAGTTCGAAAAACTTTTTCTGTGCTTTAAGATAGAAAATACATTAGTAACACAAAGTACTTGGACGCAAAAGCCAAACAGGCTGAACTCTTTTGAGCGGGAAGCCGGGAGCCCCGTGTCGCGCCCACAGAGGGGCTTCCTTCGCTCTCCCGCCCGCGTCTCCAGCGGGGACCCCCGCACGCCCTCCGCGGCGGTGGCGGCTGCGCCCGGCTGGGGGCGGCGCCGCGGCCGCTGGCTCCTCCCGGGGGCGGGGCGGGCCGCGCCGGGCGAGGGCGGGAGGAGGAGCAGCCACCGCGGCGCGAGGAAAAGCCGCGCGGGGAGCGCGTCGCGCCCGCGCCTCTCCCGCCCGGGATGGACTGAGCCGAGCTGGCGGCTCGCGCCGTGTCAGTCCTGCCTTCGCCGGGTCCCGCGGCGCCCGGCCGGGCTCCGGACACCGGGCACCACCTAGTCCGTTTCCCGCGGACTGCCCCTGCCGCGCCGGGAGATGTCCGGCGGCCGGAGGAGGGGCAGCGCCCCCTGGCACAGCTTCTCCCGGTTCTTCGCTCCCCGAAGCCCTTCCCGGGACAAGGAAGAGGAAGAGGAGGAAAAGCCGGGGACGAGCCAGCCTCCCGCTCCCGGCCGGGACGCTGCCAGGTGGGAGTCGCGGGGAGCGTCGGGGGCCTGCGCAGACTCGTGGGACCGGGGCTCTCGGGCCAGGCTGCAGTTCGCTCGCCACTTTCTGTTCTCCTGCCTCCATTGCTAAAGTTTCCTCCTCCTCGCCCAGTCCCCAGTGCCGCATCGCTCCGCTTTCCGTGGTTGGTTAAGTCTGGGCAAAGTTCTAGCCCGGCGGCCCGGCGCGTTCCGCGGAGCCCAGCCGCGCTCCCGCCTCCCCTCCCCGGACGTGATTCGGTTCCGTTCCACACTCGCTCGGCTCTCCAAGTTGTGTGCGAAGGCCGTTCCCGGCGTCCTGCCGGCAGTAATGGGAAACACTTGTGAGCCGAGCGGAACCGAGGGCGCGATCCCACACGCACTGGTGTGGGAGAGGATCGGGGCGACAGTGGCGACGGTCAAGTTTGGGGCGTCACCTCCTCAGCTGGTATTTTGCCTTGTGATTGAGAGTTTCTCAAAATGATTTTTTAAAAAGAAGTGTGATAATGAGTTCCCAAAACTTCATCAGGCTATAAAATCCTCGCTAATTTTAGGTACCAGGGACTGGACTTTTAAGTATGACACCCTCATTCTTTTCCATCTCTCTTCAGAGACATAAGCCCCAAGTCCCCAAGTCCTCAGAAAGGAGAATTCCAGCTGTCTTGGTTTCAGTAACCAAGAGGTGCCCTTTCTCCTTCCTTCACCTCTACAAGTCCCCAAATCGATTTTTTTTTTAGATGTGTCTCATTAAAATGCCTGTTCTTGAGTCTTTTCATCCATCCCGAAGGAGATAGAGGGGTTAAATGAAATGCAACTCGCTGTCTTAAATTTTTGACGAGAAGAAAGGCTTACACTCCCTCCTCCTCAAATTGCACTGGAAGGGTGTGTTACCTGTCATGGGAAAGATACAGTCCAGAAAGCAGTGTTTACTTCAGACTTAAGATTTCATGTTGGGCTTCAAAGAAAAAACGATGGGAAACGGAACTGTGACTGTTAGTTCCATCACTCTTCAGGTTTGTGGTGTGATTTTAATCCCGTGTGTGTTCCTCAGTTTCCCTACTTGTGAAATAATTTCCATTATGACCATCTGTTAAGATAACCATATCTTTCCAAGAAAGCTCTTACTATAATTAACTGGTTATTCTCCTGGCATGTTTCAGCTATTATTGCCCTGACTGTTGAAAGTTTAAAATTCAAAGTTAACACAGTGGTTAAAAATAGTTTTGAAGTCTGACAGGTCTCAAGCAGGATGTCAGATATAGTTCTGCTGGTGTGGACAGACAGCTTGAGATGCCTGCCATCATTGGAACACTAACAATCTTGTATAATATGAAAGCAGTCTGAAAGAAATTCCAAGTAGACTCAGCAAAAGTTGGTAACTTGAGAATCAGTGTTAGAATGGAGGAAGCAAGCCAATTTCAGGCTCATGTCAGTATTGTCCTGAAATCGTGCCTGCCTCCTTGCCCTATTTTGGCTTTTTAAGGCACTTCTCATTTCTGATTTCTTTTCTGACTGGAGCTGACCACTCTAGCCGCTAGTTCCTTGTTTACCTATCACTTCTCTATTCTCATCATATCCAGATAGGCACTGACTGTGACTTTTTCACAATAAAAATTTTAGTTATGCTTATATGAACACTAATTTTGTCTTCATCTTTTTTGGAGCTTGCCAGATGTTAAGGGGATAGCAGAAATCCTTTGTGTGGGTGTTTTACTGTTTTAAATGAGCTTAAATCTTTCATTTCAAGGGTATAAACAAACACAAAGCCTTTATTGAAAGTTTAATGAAACAAATGGAAACGCTTAATAGTACCGAATGTCCCAGTAACACTATACTCTGGTGTTAACAAGATTGGAAACAGAATTGCAATTTGTCACTGTGATCTTATTTCAAAATGAAAGGGTATTTTGGCTGTTTCTCTCTGTGGCAGTAAAAACTTTAAGCCTTAATGAGAGCCAGATTTACCTTTTGTGGTGGTGGTGGTTCTAGATTCAGAGGAGTCAGTTCAGCAGCCAGACGGGCTTGGTGTGGTAGGATTGTAAAGATGAGTGAAAAAAGGGGTCCTTTCTCTCAAGGAGCTGTGAGAAACTGAGAAGACCACTTGAAAACAGTACTACTGGCACCTATCATGTGTCTGACACTTTACAAAGTACCTTTAGTAATGTTATTGACAAACCTATATTATCAATGTCCCCATTTTGCTGTAAAAATATCAGTGTTAAAGAAACTTGCCTAAAGTCACATAGCTACTTTTTACTCAGTGAACATATATCAAGTCCTGCACTGTGCCTGCAGCTCTGAACACACGGTGATTACTGTCAGCATTCTGGTTTTTCAGTGTACTCGAAATGCATTCCCTCAAACGTGTGCTGTGCAGTCTCCTTTTCTGCACTCTCAGTGTTGATTTACATGAATTTTATTATGTAACTTACACATGTACAAATACAAAATGGGACATAAGTTCCTTAAGAACAGAATTCCTTAACAGGTGAAGGACAGAATTAAAAATGAAACAAACATAATTGAGAGACCAACAAAAGTTGAATTTTCAACATTATCCTGACAATTGTGTTTTGGCTGCTCACAAAATGTGTATGGTACCAACTGGGCCAAACACCAGGTCTTTGGGGAGTGCCAAGACTGCACTACTCTGCCTCATGATACAGGTCTTCCAATATTTCCCTATTTTGAACTACAGGAAAACCTTTATTTTTATGGTGTGTTGTGAGTTATATGAGCTTCACTTGGTGTGAACACATCATTGATATATTGAGTTTGCTGCTGTTCTGATCTCCTTAACCTTCCATAATTAACAAAGTCCTGTTAGCATCAACACTGTTGTATATTCACACTCAAGTGTGGGCACTCAAATTACTTGATAGCATTCATATCTTGGGTTGTTGACCAGTTCCAGGAAGTGCTTATATTTATTTTGGATAATGTAGAAACAAAAACTGCAATTGAAGTTTTCATAGGATACTCGAGACCTCCCGGAGAATCATTGCTGCAATGTTAAGCCTAGTTTATGAGCACACAGGCATGGATTCATTAGAAGTGATGGCTCCCCGCCAGGGAGGGCTTCATGGTACAGGTGATTTAACTGGGCCTTCAAGGAATTGGTGATGTCTCTATATGTAGAGAACTTATCCAGGAAGATTGGAGTAGTAAACAGGTATTCTAGGCTGAGCAAAGGCCTACAGGGGCCTGTGATCTGTTAGGAGCTATATACATTAGTGGGACAGTGAAAGAGGCAGTAAGAAAGTTAGGTTGGAGCTGAGTCTTTAGACAGAATGGCTGTTGATTTAAAGTTCAGAGAGTTTTTGCAAAAGCCTGTTAAACAGATACTGCTGAAATGTGAAACTTGAAGGGATATTTGCCTTCTTATTTTATCTGCTTTGAGACAGTGATTGCTCAACTTCATTTCTTTGCTGTATCATGCATGATGGACCTGTTTAAAATGAACTCTGTGCAATGTTTATAACTCCTCAGAAGGGAGATAGTAAGGTAAGAACAGCATTTATCAAGAACTGAATGTGCACTTACTCCTGGGCTGGGTACTTTTACTTGCAGCATTTTATTTAAACTTCACACTCAGCTTGAGAGGTTGGTACAGTTATCACCATCTGACAACTCAGAAAACTGAGGGTGGGAGAATGCTTAGTGTTGGATGCTGTAGGCATTTTGGGTGGAACAGTTCTTTGAACTGGACTGTTTCGTCCATTGCAAGACATTTGCCCATGACCTCACCCACTAATTGCCAGTAGCATCCTCTGGTCATTGGGATAATTTAAAATACCTCCACCCAGGTGGGCGGGGGAGAGAATGGCACCACTCCCAATGGAGAATGATTTACCCCAAATCATGAGAGAAGTAAGTTTCAGGGATGAGGTTTGAACCTAGGTCTCTAACTGCCTCCAAAGCTCTGGTTATTTTTTTCCACACCATCCTGTCTACCACTCTTCTGAACTCTCATCCTTCAAAACACTTTTGAACATGTAAGTCAACGGGACCGTTCCTTACTTTGTTCCAGAATGGATGACAGTGTGGCACATTTCAGGTATCTTTCTTTAGGCTGTTACTTAGAGTGACCCAATATAGTGTCACTGATGGAAAGAAGGTAAGACAAGATCACCAGACCCAAGGTCCGGGGCTGGGTATTATTCATCTTTGTGTCCTGTTTTACCTAATTCAGATGAGGAGTGAATATGTGTTTGTTGATTGAAATGTTAAAGCTCTTAATAGTGACTTTCAGCTAGGGGTAGCACACTCCCCTCTAAGTGGGCATTTAGAAACATGGGAGGTTGTTTTTGCTTGTCACCATGGCTGGAAATGTTGAGAGGTTGGGGCCAGGGTGCTAATGGGCTGTAGTGTAGGAGGTACTCTCTTAAAAACTGTCAATAGTGCCTCTGACGGCAAGCATGAGAGCTGTTGGCCTTCAGGTTAAACTATCAATGTTGACTATTGCATCAGTTATGTGAGGAAAGGGAGCTTTATTTGAATTTTCATGGTGATTGTATTTTTACTGATTTGAAACACTATTGAAGATAATTGGTAATTAGTTTATTGAATAGGAGACTCCTGTGCCACACCGGCATTTCATACTTGCAATAGTAAAGATAACTGGCAAATTCTGGAAGTCCTCACGGGTGTATATTTTGTCAAAATTTTGGGTTCCCAGGTTAACTCAAACAAGAACCTACTCTTGTTGGCAGAGTAGAAATATTAACTGTTTTAAGATGTCAAAAACCTACCTTTTTTGAGTGATTTCCATCTCTTAGGTTTAACAGGGTGTCTACCAGATGGGTAATTTGGGGATTCTGTTTCTTGCTGTGTACATTCCTTGGAAATTGACTCAAAACTGTACACTCTGAATATGTTAGAATTACAAGTGTACCACAGATTGTCCTGCAATAAATTTATGTCATCAGGAATTCAAACTTTATTGAAAAGTTACAATAACATTGTATACAATGTAACATTATAGATAATAATGACATTTTTTAGGATTTTTATTCATCACAGTGGAAAATATGTAAAAAAGATAATAGCAAATTTTGTAAAGTAAGAGGAAAATAATATTCCCTTCAAGGCAAAATATTTCATTTCCTACCCAGAGTTCTGATGATGGTATATCTGAAGCCCAGATATACCAGAAATGCAAAATAAAACTATGGTAACAAGAAAATGTAGGTTGATGTAAATTTAAACTAAGGAAAATAATCCAGGCTATATTCTGAAAAGGGAGACTCAGCATGAAATAAAAGTTAAAGAAGTAATACTTATTTTGAATCTGTTCAATCCATAAATCAAGTAGCTGCTATGTGTCCAAAGTGCTAAGCAATGAGTAAAGAAAGATGAGTAAATGACAAGAAGTGCTCTCAAAGATTTCGTAAATTAATGCAGGAGATAAATATGTATGTCTCTATTCTTAATATGAGCTCAGGTTAAGCCAAACATGTTTTTGGAATGTGTGACTTGTTTGGCTCAGAACACAATGTTTTATGAATGTCATACATTGTATCAGAACTTTTATTGGGCTGCCAAATATCTTCTCATATTATTAACTTTTTTCTGAACATAATTTGGTTAGCATTCTTGGCCAAGCCAGCCTCGTGGGGGAGGTGTGATAGTAGCTGTACCAGCAAGGTGAAGGGAAGTATTTTCCCTCAATTCCTCTTGCTCCTCCCTGACCCCAGCAGGCTTGGCAAGTCCTAGTTGGAGGCAGAAGAGGGCATCCTTTCAGCAATCGACATTCCAAATGAGTACTGATCCTCACACAAAATGTCTTGATGTTGATAGTGAACAAGTTGAAGTTTTACAAACAGAAATAATTCATTCTTAATATTTATTTGGCAGTTGTGAATAACCAAGTAATGGTACAACTCCAGCAAGACTATCCCTCAACGTTTAATTCATGGAAGTATTTAATTGGAAATATCCTAAAACACTGAAACAACTGTTTGCTTAGTCACGTGTTGTTGTGTTTTGTTTTCCTTTTTCCTTGACAGATTAGTGATGACAAAACTGAAACACCGATTATTGAGGCCCTACTCAGATCCAAGCCCTGTGCTTGGGACTTTAAATATATAAATTTACTTAATCCTCAGGGCACACTTATGAGAGAGCTCTCTTTACTCCATTTCACAGATACATAATTTGAGGCTTTGGGAGATTCAGTAGCTAATCAGAAGTCTCATAGCATCTGTTGAGTGAAATTTTCCTTCCTGAATTCAGAGCCTACAGCATTATATGACAGTTTCTTCTGCTTAACTTGGGAAGACCCATAAGAGAAGGCTGGCCTTAGAAAATGGTTTTGAATGGGAATAAAAGACAATGGCATGCAGCTGGATGTCTGCCCAGACTGACTGGGTCAGTGCTGTGTGCAACCAAGAATTTGTAGTCCTGACAATAGAGAGAAGAAAAGGAATGTATATATACATTTATACAAATTATAAATTTATATTTGAATACATAAAAGGGTGAATCTCCTTCCAAAGAGAGATTCAAATTAAAACTATAACAAGGTACTATATTCTACCTATTTGATAAGCAAAACTCCAGTTTGACTTGGGAAAACTGGAACTGTCATACATTACTGGTGGGAATGTAAGTTGATATGCCACTTTGGAGGGAAATCTGACAAGTTGCGTTAATATTACAGATTCACACATTCAGCATTTCCTTTCTGGGAATTCCATCCGACACATGCAATTTGCAAACAGGCCAAAAGTTGCCTATGCAAGGTTAGTCATTGCAGCATTGTTTTAATGGCAAAAGATGAAAAATAGAGTAGAATCCCATTAATTGTGGACTAATTGAGAAATCATAGTATATCCATGTAATGTAAATTATGTAGCTGTCAAAAACAATGAGAATGCTTTTTATGTACTGATAAGGAAATATCTCCAAAATACATTAAGTAAAAAAAAAAGCAAGGTACAAACCATTGTGTACAGTACGTCCCCATTTGTATATAAAGGGGGTATGAAATCTGTTATTAGTATTACCTGTTTTGGGGGGGTGGGGACTGAGTGAAGGGATGAGGAGCAGGAGGGAGACTCTTCATTTCATACTTTTTGTACTTAAAAAATGTGAAATACCTATTTTCAAAATTAAGAAAAAATTGGATTAAGATATGGTAAATATCTGTGTCTAAAAGAAAAAAACGAGAATTTATTATCCCAAGTTGGCAAAAGTTTTTTGAAGAGAGAATGGACTACATTAGCTTGTTCAAGTGAGAAAAGTTCTGAATAAAGCTTAATAAATAGATAGAAGTAGTATTTATAATAAAAAGTGATTTGATATTTTGACATTTCCTACGTATGAGTGAGGCTTACATATTATTAATCTGTAATGTGAAATTGGGTGGAGTTAGCAGTTAAAGCCACAAAATTATCAACTAAACTCATTTTTATAAGGTCACTTATCATCCACCTTGACCTGCTGTGTGACTCTGGACAGGTCATTAACCTTCTCAGAATCTTTAGTTATAAGGTGAGGGAGTTGGTGCTCATCTCTAAGGTCTCTTCCAGCTTTAGCATACCTGCCAAAACTCTGTGGGGTATAAGGTTTGTACAAAATTAATATACCTAGGCCGGGCGTGGTGGCTCACACCTGTAATCCTAGCACTCTGGGAGGCCGAGGTGGGTGGATCGCTCAAGGTCAGGAGTTCGAGACCAGCCCGACCAAGAGCGAGACCCCGTCTCTACTAAGAATAGAAAGAAATTATCTGGCCAACTAAACTACATATATAGAAAAAATTAGCTGGGCATGGTGGCACATGCCTGTAGTCCCAGCTACTCGAGAGGCTGAGGCAGTAGGATTGTTTAAGCCCAGGAGTTTGAGGTTGCTGTGAGCTAGGCTGACGCCACGGCACTCACTCTAGCCAGGGCAACAAAGCGAGACTCTGTCTCAAAAAAAAAAAAAAAAAAATTAATATACCTTACAGATTAAGAAGACCTTATGTTTTATTGGAAAAGTGACATGTGAAAATGTGTTAGTTAATTCCTCCATGTGCTCCTAACATTTTTGTCATTTGATTTGAAAGCTTCACCTGTGTTTAGCAAGAATTTAGTACCACTTGTGCCAGGCACTGTGCTAGGCTTTCAAAAATCCAGCAGTGAACAAGGTACAACATGATCTTAGCCTCAAAGCACTCATGCAGTTTTGTAGGGAAGACGACGTCACACAAGCATTTCTTCCTCTCTTAAAATAAGTGCCAAGGGGACATTCAGGGGACTATAGGGGTATTTAACAGGTGTGAGCCCAATCTTGAGCATTTTTCTTAGGGGAAATTTTAATCTCATTTAAACTGTTTCTTCTGTTATTTCTGTACATGTATCTAAATAATGTTTTACTGTTCTTTCTTGATTTGTAAACTTTACACAATATGTACTGACTTCTAGTTATGGTAGATGAGCACTTAGCTATTTTATACCCTTCTACATCCCTTCACTCATCCAGGCAAAATAGCTGTTATAATTTTAGCATTAAATCAAAAATCAGTCTTTAGATTTTTATTACATTTGGATATTGTTTTCTGCTAAGCCAAGTACTATACTGTGATTACATTTCTTTGCATGATCTTCTGTGTTTTGGGGGGAATAAATTACCTTGTTTTTCATTTCTTTATTTCTGCTACTTTTAGGATGCAAAAACATATTTATAAAACTCAATGCTTTTTTCCACACCATTAAATCACATCTGTTTACTCCTATGCCCTCTGAGACCTTTCTGTTGACCTCTGGGTCTGCCTTTAATTTGTATATTAGAGCCCCTATTTTCAGATTTCATGTATTCCTCTTTCTTGGTTAACTCCCCTTTTTTGTATATCCAACAAGAAAGAGTGCATATGAGATAAATTTTTTTCAGTCTTTGCATTTCTGAAAATGATACTTTTAAATGATACTTTTAAATGATAGCTTGGGTATAAATTTATAGGATCAAATTATTTGTCAGGGTTCTGGAGACATTCTTTTTCATTCTGTGTGTTTGAGAAATTTGATGCCAATCTGATTTCTGGACCTGTTTTTGTGATTCATTTATTATCTTTGTGAATTTGGAAAATCTTGAAATCACATTTTAATCCAAGCTCTACAAATGCACAGTAATAAACCATACCTAGTCCTTTATTATTCATTTTGCTGAGAAATTGGCAGGCTCTTTCATCTGAGAGACTTACGGTTTACCATTTATGATGGTGAGTTTTGCTAAAGTTCCCTGTTTGTGGGGTTTGTGCTTTGTATACTTCTATTATTCTTGGTATTCTGGAGCCTGAAGACTTTTCTTTTAAAAAAAATTTCCAGTCTCCTGCCAAATGTCTATGTAATTTGGGGGTATGAGTTGGGGTGGAGGTTAACAGACGTTCTACTAGTCCCTATTTCCAGCCATGTTACTCATCACCTACTTGGGCCTCCAAGTCTGAGATTTTTCTGGAATTGTGTCAGTATACACTGAAATGATAGTTTCCTCTTCTGCCTCGATTTACATTGCAGTTTGATCTATTCTTTTTTAAAACATTTTTTATTAATCCAAATAATTGTACATATTTATGGAGTACATGTGATATTTTGTTACATGCATATGTAGTGGGCAAGGGAAAACTTCCCCTTTGCCCTCTGTAGGTTTGCTGAAATATCAAATGACATAAGGAAGATTAATTGGGAGAAATGACATACTAATTTATTAGTGTACCTGGGGGAAAAGCAGAGTGATTACCTGTTATCTCAGAGGGGTGTAGATGTTTATGTACTCTACTTCTTAGCGGAAAGGGAGATGGAGGGATGTGTATGATTTAGTAAATGATGTTTAGGGGAATTCCCTGGGCTTTAAGAACTACAGTGGCCTGGGACAATGGCTGTTGGGCCTGCAGGGTAGACGGTGATTTGTGACAAAAGTCTGTCCAGGTGTGTTGACAGACTTCAGTCTTTCTTCCTGCAATATGAATGAGTTCAGCTAATGAAGACTGAAGAAAGGGCCCAGAGATAATTGTTTTCTTCTTTGGCAGGTCCTTTAGGCAAATAAGTGCACTTAAGAGAACAACTTCATTCTGTGCTTTGAGAGACACAGGTTTGGAGAGAGGGAAGGTCAGAGAGATCTTTAGGCTGCTGCTTTAGTTCAACATGTCAAAGCACCATATTTTGGGGTATTGGTTTCTGGGTTTTATCTATGTTTAAAATTTTTAATTGATGTTTTGCTGGAATACATACATAATTGTACATATTTTTTACATGTGATATTTTGTTGCGTGCATACAACATGTAATGCTCAAATCAAGGTATTTACAATCTCCATTACTTTGTGTTCGATGGGATAGTAGGGTCATTATAGTTAAAAATAGTATATTGTATATTTCAAAATAACTAGAAGATTTGAAATGTTCCCAACACAAAGAAATGATAAAAGTTTTATCTATTTTAGATCATTCTTCTGCTTACTTTTCTGTCCTTCAAAAATCTATCTCACTAGTGCTTTTACCCTTCCTCTTGTTACATAGTGGCTTATATCCTATTTATTGCTTTATTGTCATTTTAGTGAGACTTTTCAATGGAACAGAGTTAAACATGTTGATCTCTCTTGCTTTTCCAGAAGCAGCTAGAAAATTTATCCAAATATCATTATTGCCAAACTTTTTACTCTTTGAGTATAAATTGAACCCTTTCACGTAATCTCTCAACAGTGGCTATTAGGAAACAATTGCTAAAAGATTACAAAACAGAGGTTTCTTACTGTCTTATTCTGTTTTGTGTTGCTATAAAGGAATGCGGGAGGCTAATTTATAAAGAAAAAGGGTTTATTAGGCTTACGATTCTGATGGCTGGAAAGTTAAGATTGGACATCTCCATCGGATGAGGGCCTCACGCTGCTTCCATTCGTGGAAGGCAAAGGGGAGTTGGCATGTGGAGGGATCACAGGCAAGGAAAGAAACGAGGAGTGGAGGTGCCAGGCTCTTTTTAACAACCAACCCTCAAGGAACTAATACAGTGAAAACTCACCCCTGCCCCAGGGAGGACATTGATCTATTTATGGGGGGGCCCACTCTCATGATCCTCTAAAATTGGGAGTTGCATTTCAACATGTGGTTTGGAGGGGGCAAACATCCAAACCATAGCACGTACATAATTATAAGATCAAATATTATGCCTTAAGTGCTAATTTCAAATAAGTTGTTGGAACAGAAATATAACTCACTGTGATAGGCAGTTTGAAGATGGCCCCCAACATATTTATAAAAAAGAGTGAAAGCATATCTTTTTTGTGTTCTTTATGACAAGCAGCACAAATGGCAGTGCTAAAAATGACATAAAAATGGTATTTAAGCACTTTCACAAGATTAGTTTCATGTAATTTCTAGAAGATTTGTTAGACATTTCTGCTTTACTCCTTGTGTTAAAATTTATACAAAAAGTGGATACTACCTCAGTGACAGATGATAATTTCCTTATAACTACCATGATTCCTATGATAAGGAATGAAATATTTTGAATTTTGTGTTTTAATAACTGGAGACAGGTTAAGTGAGATGTAAATTCTTGCCTTTTATTGTCTTGCTTATTAAAGCAACAAGGAGCATGCCTGGGCTGGAAGAGTGACATTCTTCTATTTATTAATCAAAGCTGAAAATGTGAACTGTAATAATTCTGTTTCCTTGTTCTCTAAGTAGGCAAAACAGAATCTTATTTGACAATGTTGTATATATTGTGATACAAAGAAGTTACCATTATGTAAAATTTGTGGTAATAGTATTTTGTTATTGAAATGCATTGCTTGCATTTTTTGCACTGACTTGTGTTTGCTTTCTTTTTAATCAGCTATGCTGCTTTGTACTTTTTTGTCTTTTTGATAGCAGTACATGCTTTTGTAAAACAGGTGTGAAATTATAAGAGAATCACAAAGAAAAAGCACACTCATGACCCTGCCCACTCAGAGACATGTACCATTGTTTCACATCGTTTCCTGTGTGTCTATGCTCATGTCTACACGTGTAAATATTTTTACAAAAAGTAAAAGTTCTCTTTATGATTTTGAAACTGGAATTTTTTCACTTAATAGTGCTTTAACATTTTCAACAATCATACATATACAAATTATAAAAAATAATGTAAAACTTAATTCTTAGAAAAATCTTAATTGTATCATCACTTTTCTGAATTGGTTTGAATATCTAAATGGCCAAATACAAGCTCTGCTTACTTAGAGCCTGTATTCTAATGTGGGAAGGCAGAAAATAAATGATATAAATTAACATACAATGTGCTTTGAAGTAAAAATAAAACAGGGTGAGTGAAGGGAGCACAATGGAAGTGGTGAGTCTAGGGTAAGGTATAGACAGGGTGGTCATGAAAGGCCTCTTTGTTGGATAACATTTGAACGATGACCTGGATGATATCTGAGAGTGAGGCATGGACAAGCCCGAGGAAGGAACTTTCCAGGCAGAGGGAACATCCACTTCAAAGGTCCAAGGGCAGGCTTGTGTGGCACAGATGCCAATGTGGACAGAGACACAGAGTGGAAGGAAGAGTGGATATCTGTGACATGGGGCAGGGAGCTGGGGCTAGATTTGGTAGGCCATAGAAAGGAGTTGAAATGATGAATTTACTTTTTGAAAGTATCACTTGGGCATACGTTTATTTGTATATGTGTGCGTGTGTTTTTAAACTCATGTGTATTGTCTGTTTATCTATGTCTGGAAGAATGTACAGAGGAGGAAGGATTTGACCTGGAGGTGAGGTCAGCCGAGGTCAGTGTCTGGGGAGCTCTGGGAAGGCACAATCTTGGGTCTCCAGTGACCTTTGCTTCGAACAGTTTGTCAAATGATACGTGAATGAATGCTCCATTGTAGAAAGCAGCTGTAATACTGTTTTGGGTTCACATCACAGCAAAATATTCAGGGTGTTGATTCTTTTGAGGTGGGTCACAAACATTCAGAATGGGAAGAGTGTGAGTGGATGGAGGACTCTGGGGAGAAGAGAGCAGCCACTCATGACAGGTATATGGTAGACAGCTTAGACACATCAGCCATACTGAGATTGTCAGTCTGTAGCCTGCGATTGAACTATAATTATGGGTCTTGTTTTGGGGGCGTGAGATGGGGGAACAGGAAATAAAGCAGCTTCAAGGTAGATACATAAATTATAGGAGAGGTCTGACATTATGGAGAAAAGGAGTGTCAGAAGTCTATGATTGCAAAGCAACTGAACCTCATAATCACGTCTACCTTGCCCCTCTCCTCCTGATTTTTCTCTAGAGTTTTGAAATCATTCAAATGCCAGATGTTTGAGCTAAAGTACATGCTGTTTGAGTGCCTTAAAATTGCAGCTTGTAGTTACCTTCTAATTTGAAGCCCAGAAATAGTGCTATAACCACCAGTTTTATATTCTGTTAATGGTCGTAAAAAATACAAGTACCACTCTACTGCTGACAGTCCCCATTTATGAATGGACAGTTTACCAGATGGTTGTTTGTAAATCATTGGTGTGGAACTCTGTCTTTTTCCCCATAGAATTGGACCTGCTAGATGTGACTTCAGGCCAGTGCACAAAAGTCAGTTTAATCTATAACATAATTGCACTATCATATCAAACAAAGAACTACAGATCTTGTCATGTGAAGCCATGTTTCTAAGAAAAATATCCCCACGGTAATGTAGATGAGACCCCCATGTCCTTCGGGAAGGCGTGGGGATGAAGTCCATACTATATTTAAGGACGCAGGTTAGGGCTAAGAGGATGAAGTCTAAGGGAATAGAGGACAGGCCCCCTCAGGGACCTCAGTAACTTTGAAATAAAGGACAGTAGACATTTTTGCCTCTGTCATGATGTCCTGATGCTGGTTTTGAGTCTTAGTTGCTTTCTTGGTAATAGTCTTTCTCTCCCTTTACCACAAAAGCCTCAGGCTTAGTCTGCCTGTTTCTTTTTCCACTCATCCTACCATTGTAGATCACAGCAGCATGGGATTTTAGATCTGGCAGAGATCTCACATCAACCAGTCTGACTCTTTCAATGTACATAATTGTAAACTCAGATCCAGAAAGAAAAAAGGTGCGTTTTGACTAGACTGCATTTTGTCCGTAATGTGCTGTCGCTGAAACAGGCAAATGTTGATTTTGAGTTTTTGCAAAGCATTTTACTGCTATTGACAGTGGGAGAGGGAGTAGGTAGGTAAAGATCCCTTCTGGTTCTGTATTATTGTTCATGTAGTCCAAGGGAAAGTCTCACCTGGAGGACTGAAATATGATTTGTTCACATTTCAGGGGATGGCTGGTTTCTGGCTATTTCTAGGGTTTCACCACAGGAGTTGGGTCAGGTGGGCTCTGAGGCAAGAAGCAGCATTGCAGGGAGGGAAGGCCTAATGAAGTTTCAGCAGAGGGGGAAATGCTGCTTGATGGACCAGACTTCTGGAACTAGCAGAGTTTTATATTAGTGGGGTAAGAAAAAATGATGGAGAGATTTGTCTTGATCCTCTTTCCATGTCCTCAACAATGTTGCTGGTTCCTCTACTGCAGAACACAGCTTGTGCAGTGGAAGTGAAGGTCTCCAGTGGGAAGATAATTTCGGGCAGCATCAGGCTGAGTGGGGTAGAGAGCAAGGAGAGAAGGTACATCTTCAGCAGAGGACCCTGGAAATGGTGAAATGTCCTCATGGAGAGTGGGTTGGGGGTGTTGTTTAGATGTAAGGACATTTCCAAATTAGGGACTACTTTATGTGAAGTGACCTTGTGTTTCGAGGATGCTCTGAATTACTGTCAGTGATGTCATTAGCACCAAAGATTGCCTCCTCTCTGGAAATGGCAAGAAATCATAGACTCCAGCATCTGGAGAGAAGTGGGCAAGCCTCTGGAAGATGGTTATGGAAGCTGTATTCAGGTCTTTAACATTTCTAGATTTTTCTGATGCAGCCAAAAGTATGATGTGTGAGAGAGAGGGCACAGGAGGAGGAGGAGGTACCCAATATGTGTTTTCTAGGAGGGAAGGGGTGGGGTGAGGAGCTTTACTCTTCCTCACTCTGCCTTCACCGCTCTCCACTAAGTATACCTGGTGTTCCTGTGAGTCCATCCCATGACCATCAGGGAAGTTGCTTTCTTACCACACGCAGAACTGACTCTGGGAGAAGCCCAGCAGCTTGCCTGGTGCTTCAGTTAGTGGTATGGACTGAAAGAAAGGGATTTTTTCCTTGTTGGTCCTACTCTGTACTTTCAATGCTCTACGTGCTCGTTAGGGCAACGGCTCTTTCCTGGGGCCAGGAGCTCTGTTTAGCAGTAGTGTTGGAAAATAGGTAGTGTCTCACATGAGTGAGTTTTGTAAAAATTGTTACCTATTCTTTAAGTATCAATGCTTAGCACATTAAGTAATGTTAAGTGGAGATCAACCAATCCAGATTTTTCTCTTCACTATAAAACTATCAGTCGTTGGTTTCAGTGTGAGAGGCTCTCGGACCATTATTTATCAATAATGTGGTAAAAGGGTGACCTGCATTGGAACAACCTGGCAAAGGGTTTGGTGGTGGAAAATGTAGATTCCTGGCCCCCGCTCCAGTGGGATTCCTTGACAATCCGGCCCAGAACTCCGTTTTAGAAACACAGTTGTCCCGGTGATTCTGATGCATGTAGATACAGGTTCTGAAGGAGTGAGGGCAAGGACCTTGTCTGGTTCACTCATTGTTCACCTCCCAGCACCAAGAACAGTGCCTGACGCAAGTGTACACTACACATGTGTTGAGTGGGTGAGTGAGTTCTTGGGCCCAGTTTTCTGCTGCTTATCTGCTGTTACTTAGGGAATCTTATTAGAATTTAATACAAAATAAGCGTATAATACATGTAAGTGACAGGTTAGGACTTCTCCTCTATGTAAATTACTTGAACTTTAGAATGTTAAAGTGACCCACTTTTTTTTTTACGGCCCAGAGTTTTGTTTTATTAGGTTATTAAGTATGAAATGCTTAAGTACCGATTTCCTTAAGTACTAAGCCTGACAGTTGTTATCTCTGACATTTCAGTTTGACACTTTTTTATTTTTATGGTGAAGGTACATCCTCATTCTTTCAAATGCCTGTTTGGTTTATGATTATCTTTTAAGTGTTGTTTTTTTTTTTTTTTTTTTGAGCAATTTTTGTGAAACCATGGTTAAGTCAAAAATTCATCTTATTTTTGAATATGAGTTCCTTTGTGGAACCAGTACTGCGCAGACAGCTCCACATATCAGTGAAGTGTTTGGAAAGGATGTGGCTAACGAATGCACAGTATGTCAGTGGTTTGAGAAGTTATATTCTGGTGATTTTAATCTTGAAAATGAGCTACATGGATGACCTGAGACCAAGGTGAATAATACGGAGCTAGAAGCTGTAGTGGAAGTGAATCCATCTCAACCTATGTGTGAATTAGCAGCAAGGTTTGACATTACTATTCCAACAATATTGAACCATTTGAAACAAATGGGCAAGGTAAAGAAGCTGGATAAATGGGTACTGCATGAATTAAATGAGCATCAAAAGAGAAATCATCTAGAAGCTTGCTTTTCTTTGCCATCATAACGTAAAGGTGAACCATTTCTATTCTGTATTGTTACATGTGTTGAAAAATGGATCCTTTTTGACAATTGCAAACAATGGTTAGATAAAGATGAAGTGCTGAAACACAGTTCAAATCTGAATATTCATCAGAAATAGCTAATGGTGTCTGTTTGGTGGTCCAGCACTGGTATTATCCACTAGCCTTATGAAACCTGGTCAGTTGATTACAGCAGATGTCTACTGCAACCACTTGGATGACATGATGAGGATGTTTGCTATTAAGCAGCTGAGATTGGTCAACAGAGACAGGTCAATCCTCTTGCAAGACAATGCTCGACCACATGTCGCACTAACAACACTGCTCAAACTATAGAGGCCACACTTGGAAACTCTGTCATCCACCATATTCACCAGACCTTGCACCAACTGACTACCACTTCTTCCAGGCTTTGGACCACTTCTTGCAAGGGAAAATATTTAATTGTCAACAAGCTGTGGAAAATACCTTTCAAGGTTTCATCGCCACTTGCTCTCCAGGCTTGTTTGCTGCTGGCATAAACAAGCTACCATTAAGGTGGCAAAACTGTGTCGGTAGTTTAGGTGCATACTTCGATTAATTGTACTGCTTCTTGTTTGAGATATAATAAACTACACTTTTGATTTGAAATCGGACATTTCATATTTAATGACCTAAATATTTTATATCTGGCACAAGGTATGTAAATGGTAAGTGGCTATAAGTTGGATTCCTTGTTTTCAACTATGGTCTAAATAAAGTTGCTTTAAAAATGAGGAGCTTCTCTGTTACATTGACCTTCATATTTGAGCTATTTTGAAAGATTAATTCCCAAATTTTTCTTAGCTAAGTAAGATGAGGCTATTCAGAAAGGCAAGTAGTTTTATTTGTGCCTACGTGTGATTATGATTCCTGCCCCTCACCCCATGCCATGAGCAAAATGTGTGCTTTCTAAAAATATTTCTATTGAAATACCCCTGGGTCCCAAAGGGGGTTAAATTGTGAGCAAACAATAGGAACAGATTGTCGTTTTTCATGAAGTTTGAGATGAACATGATTCTCTTTCCCTCATTTTTAAGAGTCTGAAAGTACCATTCCAAGGCTTTTGAATCTTTTCTGTTATTTATTTATTTATTTATTTTTTACTAAGTAGAGATCTAAGTATCCAGTGTTTTAAATATCTTTAGCTACTGTGTTCTTATTTTTTTTGTTTTATTTTTAAATCCACTGAAAATGACCTTGTTCCTTTGACTAATTTTTTCCTACCTGCCCCATTCCCTGCTTTATATCTTCAGAGAAAGGTAGTGCAGAATAGGAATGGCTGGTCTATTCTTTCAAGAGACTTATATACTACCCCGTTATGCAAAAAAGATTAATGTGGATTATTACGTTGTCCCAGTGGAATAGTGTTTTCCACTATGAAGGTAAGCAGGCACTAATGGAAATTCTGTTATATTCTTTTTATTCGTCTCACAAATGATATTTGATTGCTTTTACAGTGCCAGCCACAGTGCTAGGCTCTGGGATACAGACAGGAATGATACATTTTCTGAATTTAATAAGTTCACATTCAAGTTGGGCAAATGGACAACCAGCCGTTAGAGTAAGGAGCGGTAAATAAATGTAGTAGAGGTATAGCTGGGTGTAGTGGGAACACAAAAATATATAAGCAAAGCTGGAACTCAGTGGGTAAAGGATTAAGAGTCAGGTAGAGAAGGATGTTGCAGGCAGGGGAGTAAAGTGGTGGTTTGCTAGACTGTGAACTTGGCATATTTTAGCAATATTAAGTGGTTCTATGTGACAAGTGTATCTGGATCCAGGTCATGAATAACTATATTTATGCTAAGGACTCTTCATTTTATACATCAACTGACGGAGATTTGTTGAAGGATTTTTAAACCCAAGAATGTCATGATTATATTATCTCTTGCTTTGAGACAGCTATGGGAAGAATGGATAGAAGCAGAGCAATTCTAATGATACAGGAGACCAATTAGGAAGGGATTCTAATAATGTAGAAAAGAAGTGTTAAAATCATTAACTAAAGCAGTGATTTTTATCGCTAAATTTTAAAATTTTAAAATGTGTTGTTTGGTTTAAAAATCAACACATTTTAGAATTTTGGTTTAGCAAATAAGAATCACGGAACTTAAACATGGGAAATAAATTCCAAAGTTTTAAGTATCAAATAATATTTCTTTTGGTTATTTTAGCTTTCAGTGTTTTTGTTGTGTGTTCAATACTTACGTGCTGATTTACTGCTGTGTTTTTCTGGAATTTTTGTGTGTGTTTATAGTATGTACTTGGAAGTAATTACAGCTACTTGAAAAGACTGAGTTCTGCCTTAATGCCGTGAACTCAGAGCTGCTTTTTCTGCAGAGCTTTTGCCGTTTTACCATTTTCATTTCTGGTCTCAGGGAGTATGTTTATAGAAAGCTCTGTAAACACTCTAAATGAAGTAGAATTTTGGGAATCTTGAAGCAAGATTCTACTAGAAGACTAACTGGCGGTTGTGTGTTTATATAGTTTTTAGGCAGGTTATTCAAAACAGATTGTAGTTAGAGAATTTACTTATGAAATTGTCAAAGTCAGTAGTATTCTTAATTATACCCCAAAGCCTTGCAACGTGCTATTTTTACATGTATTTTGCCAGTATGTTTTTATTGATTTGAGCTTAAATAGGCCAGTATCAATTCACATTTAATTAAAAAAATTAATTGTAAACAACCTTGTGGCAAGAGATAAGACTAGTAAAATAGAAAAAAAAAAAAAAAGATAAGAACCTACTCATTTTTAAAATAGCAACCACTGAGACATTCTTATTTTATAAATATGTATATGGGTTACAATTCTGTTTTATACAATATTGTTCTTTTACTTTTGTCCTCTGATTTTTCCTATAGAATTTTTCATGTGTTTAACACACAGCTCACATTTATTTATTTATTTTTACATACTTGCTTTTCCTATTGACATTTAAAAGCTCTAAGGGCCCAGCCTGTCTCGTTGGTCCATGTGTTCCTACATGGAATCTAGGACTTAATGACATTTTAATTCATGGTATTTTCCAAGTGACATGACCTGTCTTTTGTTCCTGTGTGGATACTCTGAATAATGACATTGGATCTTATGGATAGAAAATCTAAGTGGCATAAATCTTGTCCTCTCTTTCCATCCCATCTGCTTTGGGATGGCCTTCCTCTGATCTGAGCTACAGACATTTCCTCCTTTATGTCCTTCCACCACCAGTGAGCAGGATTCCACTGTCTTGTCCACTCTCAGTCACCTTCCTGCTTACACTTGTCCCTTTCCTGAAGGCTTTGAAGACTTCCCCACTGCATGTAAGACAAAGATCAAATTCTTTAATGAGTTGAACCAGTTCAACTTAGACTGGCACCCACTAACCTCTGGTCTCATTCTCATCTCTTGCAGGATTACCTCTGCCTGTCACGAGTTCTATGCTCAAGTCATGTTAAAAACAAACAAAACGTGGTTTTGCAATAGTGCCATATTCTGTATTACTCCCTGCCATTGTCCCTCCTTTGAGGGCACTTTACTGAGTAGGCAGAATGAGTTGTTCCTTTTTCTTCTATGCTCCATGGTATTTTGTTCATTCAGCAGTTATAGCTCTTACCAAACTGTATCATTAAAAGTTTGTGTATCAGTTTCCCCAACTAGGCTGAATTTTGCAAAACCCCAGACATACTCATTTGTATATTCTTAAGGCCAAGCACAGTCCTTGGCAGGAGGGAGACATCTGTAGAGTGGAGCTACTTCAGTGCGTCTCAGGTTATGAAAGTATGAAAATGAGACAGTGTATAAACACAGAGATAAATATTAAGATCTAAAATGCATATGTGCTGATTAGCAAAGTAGTTATGATGACATCTTATAAGGCATCTTTGAAGGTATTCTAGACAAAAGACAATTAAAAGTCACTATCTGGGAATCTGAGTTTTAAGGTGTCATCTGGAACATACTTGGGGATAGATAAGCCTCCACCTGTTTTTGAGTATTCCCAGATTTACTAGATGAACCTATATGTTTATAATTATTTTCCAAATAGAAATGTGTTGTATTCCAAATAACACTCAGTGTAGGCATTAAAAAAGATCAGGCTGTGTAGAACTTTCAATAAAATCTTAAGAGTGCCAGCACTTTCTGAGGTTATGACAGTCATACATTGGTGCTCCTTTGTTCAGATGCATCATTACTGTGATGTTGATTATCAATATGAGAAAATATGAAGCATAATGAGCTCGCAAAAGTTTCTAAAGCCTGGATGAGCATTTTTTAATGTGTTTTTCAAGTTTAGAGATTCAAATCCATATATTCTTAGCGTGACATTTTGTATATGAATCTTTGGGCATTGCCAATAATGGGCCTTTCAATTTTTTGTTTACAGAAACTGTACGAGTTTAGTAATTCTATTTTAATTTCAGAAGAAACTGTGGTTTTTGTTTTTCAGTGTTGAAAATGAACCCATGAACACAAGTCAGAAAAAGGAAAATGTACTTTCGTCAGAAGCAGTAAAGGTACGGTTTTAATTTAATATTATTTTATGTCAAGCAGATATTTTTAATTCCTGTTCATTCTTCCTTTTAGATTCTGTCATCTTATTTTACATTTCAAAAAGAACGCCATATTATTACTTTATGTGGAAATGCAGCCCGGCTCTGTGGGACACTTGCACCGTGAAGTGGGGAGGGGGAAGAGGGCAGAAGGGCCCTGAGAAGGGAGTGTGCAGAGTGGGGTTCTAGGCTCTGCCACTAACCAGCTGTGTGGTCTTCAGCTGAGGCATTTAACTTCTTGGTCCCCTAGTTTTCTAATCTGTAAACTGGATCACATGACCTCCATAGTCTCTTTTCCCTGGGAAGTTCAGGGATTTATGTCATGTTTTCTGAAATGTGAATAGACAGGTACTTGGAGGGGGATAGAAGTTAATAAAATGTTCCTACATGTCCTTGCTACGTGTTGGATATGTTTGGTCAGCTCACATATAAACTGGCCTTGGCTTCTACAGGACAGGCACATAAAGTATATAAGCTACACACCTACCTAGACAATTATCCGAGTACTTGAAAATCCTTGAAAATCACTAAAGCTTACAACCTCTTTTTTTATTCATAAGTGCTTTTCTAGAAATTTGCAGTTTCCAATTTCTGGGTATATGATCATGTTTTGGTAGCTGTCCCATAATTGTGGCTTTTTGTCCCAGCTGCTTTCTTGTAACATGATTTGTGACAATCAGTCAAGGAGAAAGTTTGTACTTTCCAGGGATTTCGGGACATATTAGCTTGGTCAGTGGAAAGACCAAAAAAATCATCCGAATTCTTCATTACTGATATGTTTAACATTTTAAAAAACTATATAAAGTCCGAGTGGACTAAATATGTTAAAGATAAAATTGTTTTCATTCTTTTTTTCCTGCCTTTCCTGTCATAGTAGAACATGTAAATATTTACTTTATGGAGAGAGAAAAAAAATCAGCACCACCTTGCTTCCCTTTCCTTTGTGAGTTTGGCTTCTAAATTCTGCTATGGATGGTTTTATAATATCTCTCACCTGCTTCTCTTCTGCATCCAATTGTTAGCCAGCCTGCTGGTTTACCATCATATGGGCTCTATAGCTCCCTGCTCTTCTTCAGTTTTTGTTTGCCTTGAGTTGCTCAAGTTACTCAAGATTTTCACTTCCAATGCTATATGTGAAACTTTGTCCTTGCGTAGTTTCTCAGGAAGGCTGTTACTTCTGAGATCTCAGACTTGGAAGTTTCCTTGTTTGCTGACTTTTGTCATTCCATCTCTTAATCTCTCATTGCCTTTTAACTCACTCTTGACCTTCCCCAAGCCTTTCTGCTTTTCTTGCTCCTTTCTCTTCTCTTGGTCTCTACCTGTTTCCCTATTCAGCCACTACCTGCTGGTGTACTGTTTCAGCTATACTTTCACTAAAAAAAAAAAAAAAAAAAAACTTCAGTCTTCAAATTTGGATGAATTCAGCTTCTTATTTACAATAGTCCTGTTTTCTAGAGATTTGCTCTATAAAGTCACATCTTTGTAGATTCAGTAAATATATTAGGTTATCAAGTATGAAATGTCCAATTTTCTTAAGTACTAAGTTTGACAGTTGATATCTCTGACATTTCACTTTGACACTCTTGTTTTATGTTTATTGTGAAGGGATATTGTCAGTCTTTCAAAGACATGGTTTGGCTTGTGATTATCTTTCAAATTTTTTTAGAGCAATTTTTGTGAAACCATGCATAAGTCAAAAATTCATGTTATTTTTGAATATGAGTTCCATTGTGGAACCAGTGCATCGCAGACAGCTCAAAATATCAATGAAGTGTTTGGGAGGGATGTGGCTAATGAACAAACAGTATGTCAATGGTTTAAGAAGTGCCATTCTAGTGATTTTAATCTTGAAAATGAGCCATGTGGGCAACCTGAGACCGAGGTGGATAAGGATGAGCTGAAAGCTGTAGTGGAAACAAATCCATCTCGACCTATGCATGAATTAGGAGCAAGGTTTGATGATACTATACCAACAATATGGGACCATTTGAAACAAGTGGGCAAGGTAAAGAAGCTGGATAGATGGGTACCACGTGAATTAAACGAACATCAGAAGAGAAATCATCTCGAAGCTTATCTTTCTTTGCTATCATAACATAAAGGCAAACCATTTGTACACTATATTGTTAGTGTGATGAAAAATTGATTCTTCTTGACAATCGCAAGGATTCAGTACAATGGTTGGATAAAGATGAACTACCAAAATACGGTCCAAAACCAAATATTCATCAAAAACAGCTAATGGTGTCTGTTTGGTGTTCCAGCGCTTATACACTATAGCTTCAAGAAACCTGGTCAGTTGATTACAGCAGATGTCTACTGCAACCAGTTGGACAAAATAATGAATATGCTTGCAGTTAAGCAGCTGAGATTGGTCAGTAGAGACAGGCCAATCCTCTTTCATGAGAATGCTTGACCACATGTCACACAAACAGTGCTGCTCAAACTATAGAGACTGAACTTGGAAACTCATCCACCGTATTCACCAGAACTTGCACCAAGTGACTCCCGTTTCTTACAGGCTTGGGACCACTTCTTGCAAGGAAAAATATTCAATTCTCAACAAGCTGTGGAAAATGTCTTTCACAGTTTCATCACCACTTGCTCTCCAGGCTTTTTTGCTGCTGGCATAAACAAGGCACCGTGAAGATGCCAGAATTGATAGTTTAGGTGCATACTTTGATTAATAGTACTGCTTCTTGTTTGAGATATAATAAACTCAACTTTTGATTAGAAATCAGACATCTGGGCCTCCATGCTAATAATCTTTCCTATCCATTCTTAATATCTTGGTCTTGCTAACATCCTTTTCTGTTTGTTCTTAATATCTTAGTTTTGAGTGCCCAGGATAATTTCATTTGGGGATCTTGGTAAGTATCTGGATCCCTAAGTAAATACCACTCACAGTCATGAGATTGTTTTTCTAATGTTTGAGGCTACAGGGTTACTCATACACAGACACTCCGGTTATCCCATAATAGAAAAGACCATGGCACTCTCTCTGGGGTAGCCTGAGCAGTTTGGCCCATGTAACTTTTTTTTTTGCCAATCAGCTGGAAACTATTGGAAGAATTCCTTCAGCCTAGCCATGCAGACCCAGTTGTTCAGGGGTGACTGCTACCAGGCATCAAAACAAATGTGTACTTTGGTAATGTCAACAGTCAGCCCCATGCCTTTTTTAAAAAAATAGTTAGCAATAACATTTATTATCTTGCTATTTTGAACAGTCTCAACTGAAAATTTTTCATTTAGCAAGTGGCATAAAGCAATGCCATTTGTTTTCTTTCTAATGGAGAGTTTCTTGAAACAGCATTTTAGTGCAATTTGACATTTCTCGCCATGCTTCTATCTTGTTTACCTGAATTTTATGATGTCTTTTATGATAAGGAAAAAAATGTGTAGTATTTTCAAGTCTGAATTATAACAGATTTATGTATAATAAATATAGCCTTATATACATTGTCTTTTTTGACCTTGAGATACCAAATCAGGATGTCAAAAATTGTTGATTATAAGGCAAGTTTGAGCTACAAAAATTAATCTTATTTTTAAATTAGAAACCACATTTTATATTCTTTCAACATCATTAAATTCTTGATTCTTAAAATCCCACTTATATGCCACACAAATTTTACTGTTTTGCTAACATTGGTAGCTACTTCTAATGCTTGGATCTGTTCTTCTAGTGAAATATGTATTTTGTTTATATTAGGTTTTTATATCTAGCTGGAGAAGCTTCCAGATATTTAGTCTATATTCTACTATTGTCTTGCTGCCTTAGACTCTTGCTGCATTCACATTCATTTTTATTTAAAAGAGAGGGAAGAGGGAAGACATGTTGTTATGCCCTGCTCCCTTTTACCTATTTCGGAGGAATATCCACCCCTTTCTTCCTTCCAAGGCTAAACTCCCTCAAGCCCCACCCCAACCCCACCCCGTACCAGCAGTGTTGGTGTCCTTACTTCCTGCCTTCTCTTGCACCTTGCTTTGGCTGCTTCCATCCTTCCATCTTCACTGACTTTTTCCCATTTGCCTTGGTTCTACGTATTTTTCTCTTAGTATACAATATTAAAAACAATATGTTTTCTGTTTTCTTTTTTCTTTTTGTGGGTCTGATTTCCTTTAGTTTCAGTCTTTCATTCCACTTTACTCCTTTTTCCCAAAAATTTCTTATGAAAGTCTATATTAAGAACTGTTCAATTCTTAATGCTTTCTGATCTGACTCCTGTTTCTTTTCTAGTTCCCTCCAACACGGGAAGCCTAGTACTGTGCCTGGCACACATGTCATGATTGCTGAGTATGCATTCATTGGATGAATGAAAGCCATTCCATGAAACCAGTGCATTCAAGGTCACCAGTGACCTCTTGCTGACCACATTTAGTGGCCCTTCCTTAATTCTTCTTCTTCTTCTTTTTTTTTTTTTTTTAGACAGGGTCCAGGCTAGACTGCAGTGGCATCATCACAGCTCACTGCAACCTTGGGTCATAGGCTCAAGCAGTCCTCCTGCCTCAGCCTCCCAAGTAGCTGGGAATACAGCCTCATGTCACCATGCCCAGCTGATTTTTCTGTTTTTTGTAGAGATGGGGGTCTTTCTCTTGCTCAGCTGGTCTCAAACTCCTGGCCTCTAGCAATCCTCCTACCTCGGCCTCCCAAAGTGCTAGGATTACAGGAGTGAGCCACCGTGCCCGGTCCATTAACTGTTACTCTGTTTAATCACTTGAAAGACTTTATCTTCCAAGTCTTACTCTCCTTTTTAAAAATTTTCAATTCCCACCTGTGGCTATTTCCTTCTCCATTTTTCTCACTGATTCTCTTCTGGATAAATAACCTATCACATGGATGGGGGAAGGTTACAGACTGATATCTAGTCTGGGGAATCTGTTTACAGACTGAGGCTGTAAACCATGAATTATTGGCAGCCTGAATCTGCATAGCTCTTCATACACCCACAGATTTCTAAAGCAAGAGTCATTCACCTATGTGGAAAAGGTAAACTGGAGTTTCTTTGGGTGGAGATGACCAAGGATCAGAGAAAGAAGCTTAGAGATTATTGGCCATATTTGAGAGCTGATGGAGAAGATAGGAACATTTTTGGAAACTGAGAGAGACAGTAAGAATCAGAGGACAGAAGATATGATGAGGTGGGAGAACTGGTGTGATGGGTACATCTGGGACAATGGGATAGAGGAGCTGGAAAGATGATTGGGTGTGAACACTGGGGAATTCCTGAAATTCAGAGTCAGAGGCAGTTAGGGTGAAGACAGAGGCCAGGGTTGGCCAAAGGTGCAGAGTGGAAGGGGAGGTCGTTGGAGTTGAGGGTGCTAAGGAACCCGGTGGGATGGGGGGGTCAGGATGTTCTCAAGAGTTGTCCTTGTTATGAACAATGAATGGAGCCAGCACCTGGGGCAGAAAGGAGGACCAAGCCAGGTGCTAGAGACAGTAGAGCCACCTGACCCTTCCTTGTTTTCCACTCAGACTCTTAAAAAACTTTTTTTTTAAATTGACATATAATAATTGTACATATTTACATGATACAGAGTGATAATTGGTACACGTATATGTAATGATCCAGTCGGGATAATTAGCATATCCATCTCCTCAAACTTATTTCTTTTTGTTAGGAACATTCAAAATCATCTCTTCTAAGTATTTTAAAATACACAATAAATTTTGTTAACTATAGTCACCCTAAAGTGCTATAGAATATTAGAACTTATTCCTCCTATACAGCTGTAATTTTGTATCCATTAACCAACCTCTTCCCGTTCCCCTTCCCCACCCTTCCCAGCCTCTGGTAACCACTATTCTGTTCTCTACTTCTATGAGATCAACTGTTTTGGCTTCACACATGAGTAAGAACAGGCAGTATTTATTTTTCTGTGCCTGGCTTATTTCACTTAACATAAGGTCCTCTAGGGTTTCATTCTTTTTTATGGCCAAGTAGTATTTTATTGTGTATAGATACATGTCACATTTTCTTTATACATCTGTTGATGGACAATTAGGTTGATTCCATATCTTGGCTATTGTGTGTAGTGCTGTAATAAACATGGAAGTGCAGATATCTTTTTGACATACTCATTTGTTTCCTTTAGATATATACCTAGTAGTGGGATTCATGGATCATATGGTAGTTTTATTTTTAGGTTTTTGAGGAAGCTCCGTACTGTTTTCCATAATGGCTGCACCAATTTATATTCACACTAACAGTGTATAAGAGTTCCCTTTTCTCCACATCCTCACTAGCATTTGTTATTTTTTGTCTTTTTGATAGTAGCCATTATAACTGGGGTGAGATGATACCTCATTGTGGTTTTAATTTGCATTTCCTTTATAGTTATTACTGACAGGTAAAGACTTAACTCCTGTCATTTTGTTAATTGTTTCCTGGTTGTTTTGTATATCCTTTGTTCCTTCCTTTCTCTCTTATACTTTACCTTTCTTTGGAGGTTTTCTGTTGTGATAAAGTCTGATTACTTTCTCTTTTTGTATATCTGCTCTCTGTCAGCGAGTTTTATACTTTTCCATTTTCATGCTGGTATTTGTTGTCCTTTTGCTTCCAGATGTAGGTACCCTTCAGAATTTCTTTAAGGTCTGTCTAGTGGTGATGAATTCTCTGTTTTTTCCGTCTGGGAAAGACTTTCTTTCTACTTCATTTTGGAGGGATAACTTTGCTGGGTATAATATTGTTGTCTGATAGTTTTCTTGATTTTAGCGAGCGCTTTGAATATATCATCCCACTCTCCTCTGTCCTCTAAGGTTTCAGCTGTGGTATCTGCTATTAGTCTGATGGGGATTCTTTTATATGTGACATGATACTTTTCTCTTGCTATTTTTAGAATTCTCTCTTTGTCTTTGACTTCTGACAGATTGCCTGTAATGCACCTCAGAAAAGATCTTTCTGAGTTGAATCTATTTGGGTACCCTTAAGCTTGTTTGATCTTAATGTCCATTTTTGTTGCAAGACTTGGGAAATTTTCAGCTTTTATTTCATTAAATATAGTTTCTATGCTTTTATCCATCTTTTCTCCTTCTGGAACTCCCAAAATACTTATATTTGTTCCCTTAATAATGTCCTGTAGTTCCATGGGTGTTCTTTCTTTCTTTCTTTCTTTTTTTTTTTTTTTTTTTTTTTGTTCTGACTGGCTTACTTCAGAAGACCTGTCTTCAAGTTCAGAATCTTTTCATCTGCTTGGTCTACTCTATTGTTGAAGCTCTCAATTATATTTGTAATTTTATCTATCGAATTTTTCAGCTCCAAGACTTTTGTTTGGTTCTTTTTTATATCAATAGTTCTTTGAGTTTCTCATTCATATCATGAATTGTTTTTCTGATTTCATTGAATTATCTATATTCTCTTGTAACTTGCTGAATTTTCTTGAGATCATTATTTTGAATTTCTTTTCAGCCATTTCATAGATTTTCTTTTATTTGGGTCATGTTACTGGACAATTACTGTGTCCCTTTGGAAATACCATGTTTCCTTGCTTTTTCATGTTACTGTATGCCTATATTGATGTCTGCCCACCTGGTGGAACAGTCATCTCTTCTAAATTTATGGAGTAGCTTTCATAGGGACTTTTTCTTGTAGATGTGATCTATAGTGTAAGTTGGTTAGGGTGTTTGGTTCTGGGTGGGTACCTAGTGTAGTCTCCATGTGATTTCCTTGGCTGAAATCAACATCTATGAATGCCTCAGTGGCCTACACTGTGTATGTTTGTGGAGGCAGTGGTGTGCTTTGCTGGGGTTGCAGTTGCTGGTTATGGCGGGCACTGGCAGCTGTTCTTGGGCCCTGGGGAGCATACACATAGCACTTAGCAGCTCCACTCGTCAAGGGGGCAGGACAAAGTTCTCTACACCTTGACCTTGTTCACTATGCTAGTCACCACATTGGTATAGCACCCGCCACCTTCTACAGGCCTCTTGACGAGGTGACTAAATAATGCTGGTTAGACCGTCAAAACAAAGTTCTTGTATCACTAGAATATAGGTTACATGAAAACAAGAATTTTGGTGTATTTTTTACTGTTACATCTAAATACCTATTAATAGAATAATGTCTTGATGTTCAGTATTTACTAAATGAATACTTTAACATTTACATTGACCCTAACTGTGACTTGGGTCACCTGGTTTTAGCCCATTGCTAATTTGGGGTTGCATTCCTCAGAAACACTCTTCCAAATCTTCTCTAGTTTAGGAACCCAAATCCCAGCTCACCTATGTGTCTCCCCTTCAGCTTGTTAGATAAGTCCTCTTACTTACTGACCTGAGAGCCACTTGTTGGATCTTACTTATTGTCTTCACTTATGGAATTTATCGGACTTTAGCCACTCTTCTTCCCACTTTACTTGGAAGAGGAAATGTCCCTAATTCTCTCCAAAGACAATACCTTCCCTTTATTATTAATAGAAGTATTATAGATTATGTTGGCCTCTTTATCTTCTGCTTTTCCTTCTGGAACCAATCATCCGTCTCCATTATACAGTAGTCACTCCCTTTCCAACAAATATACAGCTGATCCACAAAATTGGAATGGAAACCCACTTCTGTCTTGGAACTTAAAGTGTTGTCTTTTGTCTTTACTTCTTTCTAGTTAAAGATCTCTCAAAAGGGTTCCTTCTATTTACGACCATTCCTATTTCCTTGCCACTACCAACTGCCTAACCTCTTGAGTTCGGGACTGGGCTTACAAATTCCTGGACTGTTATAACTATTTTTTTCCTGCATTCATAGGCCTTTTTCATAGTCCTCATTTCTTCAGTTATTAATCTAACAAATACTGCAATGAATAAAACAGACAAAAGCCCTGCCCCTTTGAATTTTATGTTCTAAAAGAAGAAACAGATATTAAATGTTATAAGTGTTGGTGTAGATTTGTGGTTTGTATGGGGTGTATGTGTGTGTTTACTAGAAAGTACAAGGAGAACAATAACACAGAGGAGAATAGACAGTTTTAGAGTGGAGGGGTTTTCTAGTTTAGATAGTGATGAAGGAACTTTCAATGAGGAGATGGTTTTTAAGTAAAGGTCTGGAGGAGGTGAGGGGGAGTGAGTCATCTAGCTGTCTGTGGGGAGAACATTCTAACCAGAGAGAAGAGTAAATGCAAAATTCCCAAGGTAAGAGTGCCTGATGTTTTTGAAGACCAGTGAGGTGGATAATCCTCATCTTTCTTGAGCTCACAATGGCATTTGACATTCTTTAATCCCCCCTGTTTTGGAAGTGTTATTTTTTCTTTGCCTTTGAGACCAGTATTCTGGAGGAAATGACCAGGTCTGATTTTTGCCTTGTCCATCTCTTTCGCTGATTTCTTCTCTCCTTTGTGCTTGCTTTTAATTTTTTTTTTACCTTAGGGATCTTTCATTGGTACTTGGTTCCCCTACACCCACTGTGTATTGCCAAATTACATTCTTCAATTGTGCTTCTGACTGTTTACCAGACATCTCCACTTATGTGTCACCAATGGACCAAAATTTCAACATGTTTGACATCTAAATAGTTTGTTGCACTTCCTTCCCCTCTCCCCCAAAGCCCTAATTCTCACTTCCTTTTCTATATTTCCCATATCCATTTTTGGCTTAACTACTCAAATTTTGGCCCACTTTAGAGAAACCCAGTCATCTATGGCTGTTATTCCTCACCCTCCACTCAACCTCTTTCTCTAGCCTCTGTGCTCTAATGTTCTTCGGCCACACCCATGCCATAGTAAGCATACTTCACACTTCCTTGTCTTTGTGCATACCACACCTTGTGTTTAGAATGCTCTTCTCACCCTTTAGGAGCAAGCTCAAATGTCACCTTCTCTAGTAGTGGTTTCTCGCCATCCCTAGTCAAGTTAATTGTGTCTTTCATTGTGTACATACCTCTTCTAAGCCCCACACTGTGATATAATGATGAGTATCATGTGAGACTGTAAGCTCCTTGAAGGTTGCAGCTAAATCTTATTAGTGTACATAATGCATTCCTATATTTCCCTGTATTGGGGACATAGCAAAGAGAATAGATGAATGAATTTGGTCTAAGGGTACTGCATTACAACATATCAAACAACTGGGATTAATATTTTGTTAGTGTTTGCTTGAATTCTGAGTGCTTTCATTCTGCTCACTCGTTGGAATGATGGCAGACAGTCTTATTGGCAAGCAGACATAGGCCCTGCCTAATGAGGGCCTGTAGCAGTCTGAACTTGCTATTGTCTAGGTTGAGGTCAAAGAACAGCTGCTTTAGATTAAACATAAAATTTTAATCATGTAGATGCATAATTTATTGTAGGTGTTTACTTTGAATAGTGGTGTTCTTGTCTACTAGTTTTTGTTTCTAAATTCAGAAATGTTTTTTTCCTTGTTGAAGGTATTTTAATTACTGGTATAAGTTTCTCATAAGATTATAGCAACTAAGACATTTAAGGAAACTCAAAACTGTTCTTTAGTATATTTATGATATAAGGAATCTGGAATAGCAAAGAAGCTGACAATTGAGGGCAAGGAGAAACAAGTGTTTTTATTTTTTTAGTTGTATAACTTTGGGAGGTCAAGGTGGAAGGATCATGTCAGGCCAGGAGTTCAAGACCAGCATGGGCAACATGGCGAGATCCCATCTCTACAAAAATCGTAAAAAATTAGCCGGGCATGGTGAGGCACACCTGTAGTCCCAGCTACACGAAAGGCTGAGGCAGCAGGATGACTTAAGCCCAGGAGTTAGAGAGTGCAGTGAGCTATGATCAGGTACTACAGCCTGAACAACAGAGCGGGACCCTGTCTCTTAAAAAAAAAATTGTATAGAACTTAAAAAGATTAAATATAAAGGCTTCATTAGTTTAGCAAAATGTATCTTCCTCATTTGAAAAGCAATCTGTTATGCCTTAAAAAGAATAGTAAAGTAAAAATAACAATTGAATCAGTGAAATAAATACTATTTTTGGCAAAAATTATTTGTCTTAAAATGTGAATGAGGCCAAAAGCTAAAATCTCCTTGTTCCCTTGATTTTCCTTCTTTTAGACCATTGCCCCAATTTTATAATTGTCTTTTGTGAAAATCTGAAGCATTTTAAGGACATTTATGGTATTTTAATGAGCAGCCCATAGTTCACTTTCTTCACATGGCTATGTAAGATGAGCAGTCATTCATTTTAGTTATAGAAGAGAATTAATCACTGTTCATTCATGTTACAGTGTTAGTTTGTTTTGACTCAGGGAGAAGTACTGTGGCTAGAAATTATAACAAATTAAATGGAGTAAAAAACAAAAAAAGTATGTCTTTCATATAAATGAACATTTTCAAATTATCCACTAGCATATCTTCTACTGCCAAACTGAGAGGCCATTTATGCTGTTTGCATGAGGAGAGGGCACAGGTAACTTACAGTGCTGGCTCTCAGAATGTGCAGAAGCTTGGACAGGTGAGGAGGAGACAGGTAGAATCAAGTTGCAGTTGAAACTCGTGAAAGGTGAGACTTGTAGTGACTCTAGAAGGCCGGTGATATTCTAAATACAGAGGCTCACAAGTTATATCAAGTTCTAATATGTAGAAAAACGCTGTGGGTTTACCGAAAAATGCTCTTTGACACCTAAGGTGGGAACAAACTTAAGAATATTGTTTGCTTGCAATCAGTTTGCTGGGGTTAATAGGTTCTAAACACTTTCTCAGCCTTTCATATGCTACATTTTCTTAGTGATTAGTGAAATAGATTAAAACACGGAATGAAGTGAACAAGTGATATAATTATGATGCTTTTGTCTTCTGGAAGATCAGCTTCTTACAAAACTTTGTCGTGTGAACCAAAAGTGCCCTAAGGTGGTTTTGCCTTTGTGTTCTGATCATTTCTGACTCACACTTGAGCTTTCCTTTCATAAGGGCTAGTAAGCATAACCGATGACAGATACTGTCAGACATGCATTCCTTTTACAAGTATGCAAGCAAGCATGTTTGGAAGGCAGGGTGAGTTGGCACATTGGCCTAAAACCTTTTGGAATCTTGGGAAGAGTGTGAGGTGGAATGCCAGCATGTTCTTTAATATAGCAGCTCAATTTTTCCTCACACGGAGTATGAATGAATGTGACTTTGCTTTATCAGTTAATTATGAGCAGGTAAAATGAACCTCTGGAAGTGTTTAATCTCTGTGAGAATGCTTGGTGCAGTCCAGTTTGCATTAGTATATGTATCAGGACTTCATGTTTTACCATGAAGGGGTCACAGTGGGTTATCTCTGAATTGAAGCACCATTTTACTGTCTTTCCTCATCCTCATAAGGAACAGTTGTACATAGTGTGACAACCTCATGGGTTAACTCAGTGCTCAAACAATGTGGTTTGTGTAAGTGTTACTGTCTAAAGTATCAAGTGTTTGAAATATTCCCCATTAGCTCTGTAATTATAAAGGCTAAATTTAAATACACATAAGGCTTTCCATCATCTGTACTTATCTCTCCATACCTACCTCTCACTCTTCTTTTTGTACTCTAACCTCCAGTCATATTAACTCCCTTAAAAGCTGACACATCATCAAATACACACAATCACAGAGAGGCATAAACATCATGTAGTCACTTTTTCTGTCCCTAGTTACCACCTCTGCTCTCACCTCTTCCAAACCTGGACTAGTGGCTGCTGTTCTGGGTCCCCATGTGTGGTGTACATCTCCCCTCACAACAGTTACTATATGGCTTTGCTGAGGCCATGCTGACTGTGTTCTTTAGTAGATTGTTAACTGTCCAGAGGAACAGAAGCCATCAGCCTTATTCACAAATGTATCCCTAGTGTCTAGCACAGAGTCCGTCTTGTAGTAGCTTATCAGTCAGTCTATTTTATTTTTTAAATGATAAATGCTTACTTATTGTTTTCTATTTTGTTTTCAAAGATTCCCCAAAATGAGGACAAAAGGAACCATGCTGAGAAGCCAATCACTCTTCCAACACAGGGAGATCTCAAAAAGCCAAATGATCTTTCCAGTTCTACTTTAGAAACCAAAATAGGAGAAAGTGATAGACAGCCAAAAGAAAGCTTTTTTCACTTTCTTGGTAACCTGTTCAATATCTCAGGAAAATCATCTCTGGGCGAAGCTAAACATTCTTCTTTCAAAGATGACCATGATAAAACTGAGAAAGATTTACAGAATCCCGGTGATCATCACGAGGAAGCCATCAAGAGGGAGAGGGAGATGCTGTGTGGCTCCCTGGGAACACAGACACTTCCAACAGAAGAGCAAGAGTCCAACTCAGCTGAACTCTCCGATGCCTTTTCTTTGGATACAACACAAGACAGTGAACAGGAAACCAGTGATGAGCTAAAGTAAGTTTGAAACTTAATTGAGCCAAAAAATTGAGTTTTTGGACCTAGTTATTGAGCCTCAGTTCTAAGCCTATTAATTGAGGGGATTGGAAAAAGTATTCTGTAATGTCCCTACTACTGGGTAAAAAGTTATTGTTCTGTGTACCATATAGGTACCTTGGACCTTTTGAGCTATTTTAGGAGGTGGCACTAACTCCTTTTAGGTGCTAAATTTGTCTTAGTACAAGATTTATTTCTTCCTTGAATGGGAGTGTTTTCTGTTGTATAAATTACTCATACATTAGGGCAGGCCGTGTATTCAGTATGTGCATTTTGGGATCCCAAATGGTGGTAAGGTATGTATTCCCATTCTAGCAATATCTTTTGTGGAATCCAATTAAATGGGTTAAGAAAGCAATTAAATTGACTGTGTTCATGAAGCTAGCTTTATGAACTTTTTACACAGCCATGAGAAATTAAAATCTTGCATGAATTTAAAGAGCATTTTTACTACTCTTTTTTTCTTTCTTTGTTTAACAAACAGGCACCAACTTGTTTTTCCTTTTATTCAAATGAGCTAGAACATTTTCTATCCAAGAAATGTTTATAAGTGTTGAGTCCATTAGACATCTTGTGTAACATAAAAGTATTCATTTGTAACTAACAAGGTTCTGTTTTGTTGATTTTAATTTTGCCTCCACCTGAGAATTTATTAATTGAAGGGGTCATTTGTAGTCAGATATAAATAATAACTTATAGTTACATAGTTCTTTGTAGTTTCAAATTGTCTACATGTGGTTGTTTTCAGTTAATTCCTTTTAACAAATTTTCGAGATACGCACAGACCTGTCTTACATTTGAGAGAACTGAGACCCAAATAGATGAGAGTTTGCCCATCAAGAGTGATGCGGTGGGGCTTGTTCTACCAGATGTTAAAGTGTACTGATAAAGCTGTGGTATTTGAAACAGTGTCGTACTGATGTCACATTTACTAGACATTTAAGTGGAACTGGGTAGACAGTCTAGAAATAGACCTTCATCTTTGTGATTTGAACCCTTGAATGTGATGGCGTCATAATTCTGTCAGAAAAAGAGACTTATTGGGGGAAATTGGTTTGTAGAAAAAAAGAAACGGTGTAGATAGATACTTCTCTCATTTTTATATTAAAATAATATAGAATAACATTAAAAAAACAAAATTAAAAACCATAAATGTGAATTATTTATTTTGGTGAGAAATGACTTTCCATGCATAGTAGCAATGGAAGGTATCAGGATAGAGCTTGGTGGGTCAGATTACTCCCAGTTTTCAAAATCCTCTATGTCAAATAACATAAACAATGATAAATTTAAATGGCAAATGAGAAAATTATATGCAAAATTTATGACAGTGAATGCTTTAACTGATAAGCAATTTAGACACTACTAATAGGAAAAAAAAAAGGCAAACAATGTCAACAAATCCAATAAAAGAAATATAAATTGCTAAAAAGTAAGTGAAAATTTTTCACTAACAAGGAAATGTAAACTAAAATGAAATAATTTTTTTCTTGTAAATTGATAACAAGATTAATAAATGATAATACCTTGAGTCAGAATTGATAAGGCTGGCATTCATATACACTGCTAGGAGTGGGGTGTCATTTGGTAACTTGTTTTAGACAATATATATCAATTGGCAATATATATCAGGAGCCTTAAAAAGTTTATAGGTTATTTCTGATGATGTACAAAGGTGTTTATTGAAACATTATTTATGGAAACCTATATTTGGAAACAAATGTTCAGCAGAAAAGTGGCTAAATTGTGCTTCCATAATAAAAGATTGTCAAAGCCAGTGCTATTCAAAGTGTGGTCCTTGCAGCAGCAGCAGCACCGGAGAACTCATTAGAAATGCAGATTATCTGATTCTGATCAGGGAATCAGAATCTCTGGGAGTGGGGCCCAGCAATATTCTAATGACCTCCCCCCCTGGTGACTTCTTTGCATGCTTGTATTTGAGATCCAGCATTTTAAAGTAATTCAAAATGGTGAGGATTTTGAGGCCAGTTAAGTGGGTAGAATGGAAAGCTGGTGGTTTTTTCTCCCTTGGTTTTGGTTGGTTTGGTCAGGTTTATTTCTTTGGTACTGGACAATAAAAAAAAAAAAAATGAGAGGATACTGTCCCCCTTATTTCTAAAGCCCTCCTTATTAATAGAATAATTGCTTGAGGCAATTCTCCAGAACCACCTCAGCGAAGAACGGTGATTTTTGATTTAGGGGAAAAGGAAAAGACCACTGGACTCCCAGTTTGACTGAAATACAGGTTTCTTTCAGGCCTAACTTTAGAAATCAGACAGTTTACCAGGCTTAGAATTATGGTTTCAGTAACTTCCTGTTGACAATTGTCAATTTGTTTAAGAATTATAATTTAGAAGTTGAATACCATTTTTGTAATAGAGTGACAGTATGATAAAGGACTGCTTGCAATAAATTTTCTAGATGCTATTTAAATAATTTATATAGATAATTATTTACTAATAATTTTGAAAATCTACATTTTAAGTGTTAGTTATTTTGGTTCTGTAGGTAGAGGATGGTATATGGATACAAAATTACAGCTAGATAGAAGGAATGAATTTTAGTGTTCTATAGCACTGTAGGATGACTATAGTTAGCAATAATTTATTGTATATTTTCAAACAGCTAGAAGAAATGATTTTGAATGTTCCTAACACAAAGAAATGATAAATGGTTTTGGTGATGGACATGCTAATTGTAATGATCATACACATTGTATATATGTATCAAAACATCACTTTGTGTATGCCATAAATTTGTACAATTATTACATGTCAATTAAAATAAATAAATTTAAAAAATGAAGAACCTAAACTTTTGAAAATGCTAGGAGTTTTTAGTTTCACTTACAAAAATTTCAGTATTATATTTATATAGGGAGGAATGGTTTAACTGAAGGTTTTACATTGCCTTTCTCATGCATGAATATTCCTTCTTTTTGTAGGTATTGATAATCAGGGTGTACTAAAAAGAGTTAATGGCTTAATTTAGACAGTTGAATAACATAACCTGTGCTGTATAACACTGCCCATTACTATACTACTAAACATACTTTTATGATTGCCATTAGTACAGTTTTCAAAATTTAGACAAGTTTTTACAGGTTAAATATCCCTTCTCTGAAATTCTTGGGACCAGAAGTGTTTTGGATGTTTTTCTGATTTTGGAATATTTACATATACATAATGAGATATGTTGGGGATGGAACCCAAGTCTAAAAATGACATTCATTTATGTTTCATATACACCTTACATACATGGCCCAAAGGTAATTTTATACAACATTTTTAATAATTTTGTGCATGAAACAAAGTTTGTGTAAATTGAACCCTCAGAAAGCAAAGGTGTAAGGTGTTAACTTTCCACTTGTGGCATCTTGTTGGCACTTAGTAAGTTTTGGATTTTGGATTTTGGATTTTCAGATTAGGGATGCTCAACCTATACCTATTATGTGAAGTAAATTAAAGAAAATTCTCATCAAAAGACGTTATAAATGACTTCATCTTCACTTAGTTAAAAATAATAAACAGCTTTGTAATTGTTTTCCTATACTGTTAACTATGCAAATTTCATTTTCAATATAAAAGCATTAGGGAAACCTGTTCGGTAATAGGTAACATTTTTTAGATTGTTTTCTGTACATTCACTCGTGTTTCTGGTATAATTTATATAGAGAGATTCTTTATTGTTGGATTAAACTTTTTTTAAAAAGTACTGTTATAATTCTTATATTTTTCACAGGTTCATATTCGTCATAATGAAAAGCTCTTCTGTCAAAACTCTTGTGTGATTTTTTTTTTTAATTTGCTTGTTTTGCAGCTTTTCTTTCCATAGAAAAGTTAAAATCCTTCCAAATTATGAGAGAAGATAGTTTATGTAATTTGAAAGAAAATAAATTTTACTGCTAAAAAAGCTCAGTCATATTTTCCTAAAATTGAATTAGGTACTTTTGCTATAAGGATAGTTTTTATTTTCAGGCTGCTATTACAGAATTTTTTTGAAGAATGATACATCTTTACTTGACCTTTGTAGTATCAAGCGTATCGAATTTATCCAGAATAGAGTATACTCATATGTAGTACATAGAGGCTTAATGAACCTTCACATGATGAATGTTTATGTCTTGGGCTGAAATCCATAAAAGCTTTTCAAATTTTTAGTACCTATACCTATTCTCTTAAATATTTAAAATTTTAAGACAGTTTACTTTTTTCAAACTATTATTTGGATTACATACCCTTGGTATGCAGGATAAGCTATCGGTCCCATGTACAATTATATAATACATAAAATCAATACTCCCTTTTCTCATTCAGCTTGTGAAAATACACCTTTTCAATTTTCCGTCTTCAGCTTATTTTTAAAGTTATATGTTTTTGGTATTTCTGTTTTATTTACTAGAGAAAAAATTAAAAATTTAAGGACAATTTTATGTTCTTAATATTATTCAATTTTGGTGACTTAACTGCACCCCAAGAAAGAATGATGTACAAAATAGACAATGTTGGAATGACTAACCTTTTAAAAAGTAGGCGTGTACCTCTTCAGTACCTGAAAGGACTAATTATAATACATGAAGCTTAGCTTGAAACTTTGATGTTCTGTGCTTTAAACATGATAATGATAATATAGTTGTTTAATATAAACAATGCATATTTTAGCTACAAGTATATATTAGGCCATAAATATGAAATGTCCAATTTTGAATCAATAGTTTATTATATCTCAAGAAGCAATACAGTTAATCAAAGTATGGGCCTAAACTATGGACACAGTTTTGCCATCTCAGTGGTAGCTTGTTTATGCCACCAGTGAAGAAGCCTAGATAATGAATGGCGATGAAGTCATGAAAGGCATTTTCCACAACTTGTTGAGAACTGAATATTTGTCCTTGCAAAAAGTGGTCCAAAGCCTGTAATAAGTGGTAGTAAGAAGTGGTGCAAGGTCTGGTGAATACAGTGGGTGACAGAGAGTTTCCAAGTCCAGCTGCTGTAGTTTGAGTAGCATTGTTTGTGTGACATGTGGGTTGAGCTTTGTCTTGCAAGAGGATTGGCCTGTCTCTGTTGACCAATCTCGGCTGCTTAATGGCAAGCATCCTCATCATTTTGTCCAATTGGTTGCAGAAGACATCTGCTGGAATCTAATTGACCAGGTTTCATGAAGCTGTAGTGGACAATACCAGTGCTGGACCACCAAACAGAAACCATTAGCTTTTTTTGATGAATATTCGGTTTTGAACTGTGTTTCAGCATCTTCATCTGTATCCAACCATTGTGCCAAATGCTTGCAATTGCCAAAAAAGAATCTGTTTTTTTACCACACATAGCAATATGGTATAGAAATGATTCACCTTTATGTTGTGACAGCAAAGAAAGGCAAGCTTCCAGATGATTTCTCTTCTGATGCTCATTTAATTCATCTGGTACCCATTTATCCAGCTTCTTTACCTGGTCAGTTTGTTTCAAATGGTCCCATATTGTTGTAACAGTAATGTCAAATCTTGCTGCTAATTCACGCATAGATTGAGATGCATTCATTTCCACTACAGCTTTCAGCTCATCATTATCCACCTTGGTCTCAGGTCACCCACGTGGCTCATTTTTAAGATTAAAATCACTAGAATGGCACTTCCCAAAACATCAACATACTGTGCATTCATTAGCCACATCCTTTGTAAACACTTCATTGATGTTTAAAGCTGTCTGCGCAGCATTTGTTCTACAATGGAACTCACATTCGAAAATAACACAAATTTTTGACTTATGCATGGTTTCACAAAAATTGCTCTAAAAAAATTTTGAAAGATGCTCACAGGCCAAACTGTGCATTTGAGAAAATGAGGATATACTTTCACAATAAAAATAAAAAAGTGTCAAAGTGAAATGTCAGAGATATCAACTGTCAAACTTGGTACTTAAGGAAATTGGACATTTCATACTTAATAACCTAATATTTCCACCACAGGTGCTGCAGGAGTTTAAACTAGTGCATATAAATCAATTTAATCATTTTAGTTGAAAGTACTCTGAAAGCCCTAAAAAATGTAAAACAGTGATCCCTCACAAAAGATTCTAAAACTACCAAAAGTCATTATTATAATGAGTTGAAATGTAGTGAGTGGTCTTTTCTCTGTGCTTTA
This sequence comes from Eulemur rufifrons, assembly GCF_041146395.1. Lineage (NCBI taxonomy): Eukaryota > Metazoa > Chordata > Mammalia > Primates > Lemuridae > Eulemur > Eulemur rufifrons. Next base: position 43,835,481 of record NC_090989.1, read on the forward strand.
TTTTATCAGAGGTCCTTTCAGATTAAAAGCTACATTGATGCAGGATAAAATATTTTGAGATCTCATTAGAGAGGTGGCAGCAAAAGGACCTAAATTTACTGTACTTAAAAAATAAAATTCTGATCCTTATCTCTTCTTACTTCCATTGACATCATAAACATTTCTTTGGGTATTCATTTCTTCAGAATTATTTTGGTGATCTTTTGGGGAAAAAACATTGCAGCCTCTTGACCCTAGGTTTTAGGTATAAAACATTAAACCTTCAAAAGAAAAAAAAAAACCCGTTATTTATTCAGACCTCTGGATCTTTATATGTTCTGAAAGGCTTTTGTATTTTCTGAATAATTTATGTATTTTGATATAAGATTTCACCAATAACATTAATTTACCTATATATATTTTTCCCTTCTTTCATATTTTCAGAGACAGGTTGACTTATCCAACTTTTTTCCCCATTATTTGTATTATTGCATTTATTCCTTTGTTCATTCAATTTTTTTTTTTTTTTGGAAATTGCAAGTTAAATGTTTAATAAACTTACTGCCATGTGCACTTTGAGTAAAACATGACAAATTATCAAAATTAGTATGAAATATCACTACATAATAAAATTAAATGTGTACAAAAATTTTTTCTCCACGTTGCATGTAACAATAGGATTTATATCTAAGGACATTTTGAACTTAGTTTTCTGATACTTAGACATTATCCAATATTTAAATATTTATGTCATGAAGTGGGCTCTGTGTAAGATGCTTACATAGATCAATAAAAATAATCTACTGGACCTTGTCGTCAAAAGGATTAGATTTGTAAAAAATACCTATAAAGAAAGACCCAAATGTCAAATGATGGTGCCTTATCCAACTTTTGTCTTTGTTTCATAACAGTCTTTGACCTAACCTGAAACTCCTACAGCAACTAAAACCAGTTTTGCAAGGCAAAGCTTTTCTCTGCACATCTCCTTTAGCTGCTTTACAATGGACAGTAAAAATAAATGAAACTAACACAATTTTTTATAGTAATGGTGTGTTAGTATTTTAGGGGCCAGAAGTTGTACAGGTTGAGATGATCTGTTTCTGCTAAAATGCAGAAAGTATGTAAGAGGCAGAGTTGATGACATTTTTACGTGTCAAAGGAGATTTACTGTTTTATCTTTTAGAAAAATCTAGCATTCTTAATGTTACTGCTTTAAAGTTGTTGATAAAATGTATGTTTAGGAATATACTGATAAATGGATTTCTTAATTATTCATATGGATTCTATAGTAATGTTTTGTTTAATCTGAAATCAAGTAGAACACACATCAGATTTTTCTCCCATATGTTTTTATATTCAGGACAATAAAATGTAATTAGAGTTCAGAATTTAAAACACTTTGATATCACCTGTAAGAATTAAGATATTAGTCTGAAATAGATTACTTAGCATTTAATATCATTGCTTTACTTGGTGATTCATTAATTCACAAAAAGGTATTATACTATTTACCAAATCTTGTGTAGGGCACTTAAAAATATAATGATGATTAAGGCTAGTGGGGAAAATATGTGCGTAGATCTTTATTAAGGTGGCAAGTGCTGTGTGTGCATCCATAGATCAGAAACTATATCCACCTTAGTAGTAGAGGGTTAGGTTTGCAGTGGGGATGATTTGTGAGCTGAGTCTTAGGGGACATCAGAGTTTCTCTCTGACGCTGGAATTGAAGGACAGAGAATGGCATGTGAAGGGCTACAAGGCAGCATGGCACGGCATGAGAACCCACAGGGGTGGATTCTCCAGAGGAAGGTGGGTGCCAGGAGCATCAGGACCTTTATGCTGGGGTTGGTTCTCTACCTTTTCTAGAAATCCTTTTTGATTTCTGCATTTACCCAAACAGTTTAATACTTACTACAAGAATTGAATATTTGAAGAACTGAACACAAGAGAATTTTAAAGGCACTTCTGTGACTTATTGAGATAACAAATATACACTGAGTGCTTATTGTGGGCTAGACATCTTGGCATGTGTTTTCCTGTAAACTTCTCCAACTTGTGTGCTGAACGTTGCTGTTCAAATTCACACTTAAGAGTAAAGGACTAGAAGCTTGCTGTGATGCTCTGATGTGGAGAAATCACAGTGATGTATCCATAAAATTGTACCAGTATAAGGCACAAAGTCAGTGTGGTTCCTTAGACACTACGAGATTAGAAGTAGCTCTCAAGCCTTAGGCTCATCAGCCCAGTGTTCTCTCCATTAACCACAGTCAGAGACATGTATGTAATTGGGTAAGAAGGAACAGTTCCAAGGAGCTCAGACATTCTTTATGCTGCCCTGTGCTGCTTGTCAATTTATTATTTTTTAAATAAAGATAAGTTTAAAGCATTCCAGTATTTTCTCACCAAATTAGTACATATTAGGAGAAGTGGTGTTTGAAAGATATATTCTACCACAGTTGCTGGGACTATTAAGTGTTGTTATATATCCTGATACTCCCATGCTGTTTCCTTTTACAGACAAACTGATGGTAAACCGGAGAGGCCTTCAGTAACATATGCAACGTATCGAGGCCCCAGACAAATTGGGAAATATTTAAAGCAACAGACTGTGTTGGCAACTGTGAATAACTTGGACAGAGAAAATGAAAGTTCTGACTCTAGTACGCACACACACACTGACCCTGAAAGTGAAATCGAGGCTGGGCTGGTGCCATCGTTATCATCAGCTAGCACAGACTCATCTACAAAAGGATATTTGCTTGAAGGTCCATTAGAAGACCCTGATTCTAGCAAAATAAGTCTCAACACAGAAAGTCATCTGACAAACAACCCAGAACTGCACAATACTGCTGCTTCTAAGGCTCATTTAAATATAAATGATCCTGGGGGCCCTGAGCGAAACAGATCATCCCCTTCTTCTGTGACTAACTCCAGCTACGCTGTTGAAGAATCTGACTCACAGCACCATTTAAGTTGTGTACCAGTTTCTCAGACTGACAAAAATTTGGTATATTCAGGATTGTTGACAGGAAGTAATAGCAAAGTGCCTTGCAGTCCAGATTTTCAAAGGCTAACTACAGTGGGAAATACGATAAAAGAAAACAGCTCTGTGTTGAGTAATAGGACATTGGTGCAAAGAGAAGAGCATGTTAAGCCTCAGAGCCCTGCTATTTCTGACTTCTCTTCTAGTAAATCTGATGGGAGTGACACTACTGAACAAGAAAGTACAAATTTGCCAAGTCCAAATAAATCAATTAGGCATGAAGTTCTGCAGCTGCCAGAGAGTGAGTGTTCTGACAAGCAAACTGTAGATAACTCATCAAAGCAGTCTGCCAATCACACCAGTGCCACTGCTCTTCAGAGACATGCTGTGACAGACACAGAACTTGTAAATGAAGGAAAGAGGTTGTCTGCTCAAGACTCACAGAAAACTTTGGCTGTTACAGAAATCAGGCCAGAAACAGAAAGTGCCTCAGCTGGTGAACCTATAACTTTAAGTCATGTAAAAGCTCTAGAAGATAGAATTGAGTCATCACCCAAAGATACTGACCAATTGTTTGAAACAGAAGCCAAAAATCTTGATTTCAGGCCACATGACAAAACTCCTCACATTATTAGAAAAGATCAAAGGGACCCAGCCTCTGTAAAATACATCGGTGAATCGACAGTTGTAGCAAGCTTAGAAAGTATTAATAAAATAGCACCTACATCGAATTTTGAACTTAATAGAAATCACATTTCCAAATTTCCTCTTGACTCTGAGAGTCCTCAACAAGCCAAAGTATCACCTGATGCTAAAACAGCTCTTACCCTTGACTCTAAAAAATCAACTTTCAATACTTCACCTCCTACCTTTGTTTCTGGAGTTGGGATGTTGAGCAAGTTAGACATTCCTGTTTTAAAGAATGAGGGTTCCTCTGTGCTCATTGAAACTGGGGATGTTGTTGGCATTTCCTATCAGCCTGCCAAGCATCAAGAAGAAAATGTGGCAGATCCTGTGGAGTCTGCAGACAGGAAGAGTCCTCCCCCTCACTGTGATCATGCACCTGCAGTTCTTGATTCCAAAGACGTTCTTCTTGATAGTGAAAAATGCCAGGTTCCTCTAGGTCTTGAAGCCAGTAGCACTTACTTAACTGGGATGGACCCACTGAACTTTGAGTCTGGAAGCCTCGCTAAGGAGCACAGTTCAATTTCATCTCAAGACCCTAATAAAGCAGAATTAAGGCCTTCAAACACTAATGCAAGTAAGAACATGATAGAGAAGTCTGATTCTCTGTCCTTGGAAACCAAAACTGATAACATTGCTGAAATTTTGTCAAACACTGAAGTTGATGGTCAGAAGAGTGTTCCTGTTGAATCTCAGTCTGGAAGAGGAAAAACAATACCCTTGTCTGAGATATCTGTTTCCCAGACAGAGCCCAGAGACATTTCTCAGGATAAAATTTTTTCTTATCCATTTGAAATTACAGATGAGCCAGAAAAGCCTATTTTATCAGAATTAACTTCTCTAGAATTTGAACAGTACAAAAGTTTTCAACCGATGGACCATAAGGGGATTAAAGAGAAATGTTCAGCTTCTAGCCTTAAAGAGAATTGCCAAGCTGAGGTTCCTCCACTTGCCTCTAAATATCAAGGTACACAAGAAACAGAAGTAGACACCTTAACCTCTCCTCCTGCTCTTGTCAAAAGTATTATATCTGGGATTTTACCACCTGTTCAGGATGAGAAAGTCATTAGGCAAATAGCACAGAATTGTGATGTCAATACTTGTGCGATTCATCAATCTTTGGATAATTGTGGGACTAAAGAGATTTCTGGTCTCCCAGAAATGGCACAACTGAGCTTAACTAATATTTCCCCAGAATTTCAAGAAACTGACAGCATAAAAGTAAATTCACCTTTTTTAAGTTCTGATATCAGTTTGGAAAAATATGTTTTTGCATCTGAGGATTTGAGCTTTCTTAATGTACCTTCTGTGCTAAGATCAGGAAACAAAGCCTCATCTCACAGAAGGAAAGAGAACACTTGCTTTCTAAGTAGTGGTACTGATAACGTATCTTGTTCCTCTAGTCACTCTGAAGAAGTTAGCATGGTTATAAATTCACATAAATCCCCAAATCTTGATTCTGTAAGAGTCACCAAAGATCTCACATGTGAAGGCACCTCTTCAACTAACCTGCTGTATCCTAATAGCTCCTGTTTGGAATTTGAAACACCTATCTCAGTAGGGGCAGAAGTGACCCCATTTCAGGAACATTTTGGGGTTCATACGGGGAAGGTATCTCTTGATTTCCCAACCGCTACCCAGTTTGACAATCCCATGGAAGCAGAGACTGGAGCAGTTGCTGGGGCTCCAACGTCAGTTAACAGCTCAAGCCAGCCGTGTTCTGAAGCATCTGCTGAACGCATAGAAGCTAGGAGAAGAGCACATGACCAACTTTTGGACCTTAAAAGTGGTTTACTGAAAAAGGCTGATACATTGGCTGAGGAGATTTTTAATTCTGTCAGGGAAGAATTAAAATCCAAACACACAGTTGGTACCTGCCAGGAGCTAACAGCCATAGACGGGATAATGAATCCAGGTACCCCAAAAGAAGACATGCCTGAGAAAAACCCATCAGAAGTGATGCTAACAGGGATCCAACTGACAGAGGGTTTGGAAGAGCAGGGCATGGAAAATGTGTCAGAAGTCAAAGAAGAGAAGGCCAGTGTTTCACCTACAGCTGGTGAGAAGAGTCTCCTTTTTGATTCTGATGCAACTAATGTATCTTGTTTGTTAGAAGAACAAGCTAGGGAATTAGTCAATGAGATTATTTATTCAGCCCAAGAAAAATTGACAAATGACGCTTTTGAAGATACTGAAGATACCTGGGATTCTGAATTTCAGGCTAATACTTCAAAAATTCTGAACAGTGATAGTGTTAAGCCACACGATGTAGTTAGGGAGTTCTTGGTATCTGAACAGGCATTTAATCAAAGCACACATGAAATTAGTGAAAATAAAATATTAAGTAGATTCTTCTCTGTAAGTAACCTAGTTAGTGGTACAGAGTCAATTAAAGGAAGAGAAATTGTTCTCTACCAAAAATCCCCATTTTTGGGGAATGGAGCTGGACAGTCTGATAGCATAAATTTGCAGGAATCAGATGCTGTTTTACTAGCTAATGACATGCCACATAAAGGGTTAGATGATAGGGTAAAAACACATTTATTTTGCAGTGAGGACTGTAAGGAAACAACAGAAGTAGAGCATGTAGATAATCACAAAACTGGGACAGAGGGTACAAGAACTCTTGTATTAAATTTCAAATGGCCTCCATTTGTGAATGATGACATCCATGCCCCTGGTACATCCAAAAGCAGTTTGTCTGATAGTCTTGTATGTATGTCTGAAAAAGGCTTGCTGGGGCATAGTAAAAACACACCTCTTGCAGTGTCAGAAATAGGGAAAGTACACAAAAAGGATAACGAAGCAAATATAGGAAAAATCGAACTTATGCCTTCCATGTTAGAAATGGGAAAAACAAACAAAAAGAATGCTGAATTGAACATTATGAAATATGAGGCAGTCCCTCCAATGTCAGAAATGGGAAGAACGCATAAAACAAATGTGGAACTAAATATCACCAAAACGGAGCCAAGAACTGACGTTTTTAATATGGGAGAAACAAACCAAATAGATGCTGAGAGGCATATTGAAAAAACTGAGGTATTACCTGTTACTTTAGGAGTGGAAAAAGCTTATAATATGAAGGCTACTGAAGGGGATGTTGGCAAAACTGAATTGATGCCTGTTATGTCAGAAGCTAAAAATATCTACCAAAAGGATGCCGAAGGGGATATCGCAAAGACAGAGGTGACGCCCATTACAGTGGAAATGGAGAGTATTTGCCAAAAGCACGCTGAAGGGGATGTTGGCAAGACCGGGGTGACATCTGTGTCAGAAGCGGAAAATTTCTACCAAAAAGATGGTGAGGGGATTACTGAAAAAGCTGAAGTGCCACCTCTTACATTAGAGGTGGAAGATACTTACCAAAATGATGCTGAAGGGGCTATTGTGAAGGCTGAAGTGACACCTGTGAGGTTAGCAATGGAAAATATTTACCCAAAGGATGCTGAAAGAGATAGTGGCAAAACTGAGGCAATGCCTATTATGTTAGAGGTAGTAAATGTTTTACAAAAAAATGCAGAAGGGATTACTGGAAAGACTGAGAGACCTGCGTTGGAAATGGAAACTACTCACCAGAAGGATGCTGAGGAGGTCATCAGGAACACTGAAATGGGACCGTTTGTGGTAGAAGTGAATGAATCACACAAGAAGGCAGCACCTGCCTCCTTAGACATGGAAAAAGCACGCAAGAGGAATGCTAAAGAGACTATTGGAACGAGCGTGTCCATGCCCTCTATGATAGAAATGGAAAGAACATCCCCAGAAGATTCTGGTGGGGATACTGAGAGACACAGAGTGTTACCCACGGTGGCGGATGTCAAGAAAACACATGGAAGAGGACCGGAATTTACCGTTACACAAGTGGAAGCCATACCTCCTATATTTGAAACTGCAAAGGCACCCCAAGAGTATGCTGAAGGCGGTGTTGAAGAAATGAAGGAAGAACCCACTGAAATAAAGGAAGGCACGATAGCGCACGACAGCAGACTTGCTTCACATTTTAGGGGCTATGAACCACCTACGTTAAGCAAGGATTATGAGGGCTATCCAGCCTTAGCAATGCCAGATTTCCAACCTGAGGATACCGTGGTAAGGTTAGACCAAAGAATGTCTGTTACTGCGGTATGTGACAAGAGGAGAGATCTAGATTATAGCCATGACAAAGGAGAATATGATTTAGCCTTTATTTCTCAGGATGAACAAGAACATTCTTCCTTTACTATATTATATGAAGAGCCCCTTCGAGACGAGGAGGACAAGTATGCTTCTGCAGAAGCAAGAAGAACACGGTCTGCCTTGTTTCCTGATATGTCCCCTGACAGCATGGCCGTGCTGGCGTGTGAAAGGTCAGAGAGTAGAACTGACCTTGTCCATCACTTTGAAAAAGATACTAAATTAGGTGAGACATTTGACGGTGATAGTTCAGAAATGTTCTTATCAGTGGAGGCCAAAAGGTACAAAATTTACCCCTTAGCTTTGTCTCCCATTTATGAGGACGACAGCTCGCAGGAGGACATTCTCTCCAGTGAGGTCTCCCCGGGTCACCATGGCTCCATGAAATCAAGAGAGAGTGAAAACCAGCCCTCTTCTGTTTTATCGCTTCTCCAGTCGGTGTCCGAGCGTTTAAAGATGAATTTTGATGGAAATGACAGACAGGCAGCTGAGGCGGAAGAGGAGGAGGAGGAGGAGGAAGCAGCATTGTATAAAGGAGGCCTGAGAGCTCAAAGGAGGGAGCATGTTACCTTCCAGTTGCTAGATTCTTCCATCCCATTTTACCCTGAGGATGACCAGGAAAGCACTGAAATTTCTAAGAATTCATATGTCACGTCAAATGAACCTACTACCTCCAATTTGCAAATTGGTCTGTGGCCAGAAAAGGCCTCATTTCTCCAAAAATCTGACCTTACTTCTAAACTACATTCTTCTTTAAAGAGCGCTTATCATCAGTATTTGCAGACTTCCAAAACTCATTCCTCGGAAAAAGGAGCCAGATTTGGTGGGATTTTTCAGGAGCCGGTGTCAAAGTATTTCCGTGTTCAAGACAACTCAGGCAGATTGAGCCCATTCATAGAGGTAAGTTGTTTTGTTTATTACCTAGTGAAGCAAAGCTTTGGGTCATGAAGTTATCTAAATTAAGCTTATTAAGAAAATCAGTGCTTTGAAGTTGTATGGTTTGTTTTTTAAAAATACCAGATTTATTCTTTGGTTGAAGTGTATCGTAACTCATGTATTTTAGTGGACTGTTACATTGGGAAAACAAAATTGTTTGGTCAGAATTTAAAAAGCATAATAGAGAAGCAAGTTACTTTGCAGTCCTTCACTAATATTTTTCAAACTAAATTAAGTGTGACAACATTCTGAATTTCTCAAGGTACTGAACATGGGAAACTTGTCAGTCTACTAGTGGCTTGTGTGTCTCATGAAAGTATTTCTGTTGGGTGAAATTTTTAAGTATTTGCTTGACAGCAGCCTCTTACTGTAGTTGCTGATATTCATACAAAGCAGGGCAGTGAACAGCCTAATTTGAATAAAAAATTGAAAACATTGTAACTGGAAAATGTTTCAAAATTCAGTTACATTTTTCTTTGATTTGGAAACTTATATGTTTAATATATTTATCGAATGTGGGACTTTCCTTTCTGGCATTCCCAAGGTCATGATACTTTCTGGAGAATTCCCAAGGCCTGCATCTTTGCCTTGAACAGCTTTAGTAGCAAATAGTGATACTTGAAGACTAACTGGTACCTTGCAAAGCAAAGTCATTTTAAAAGAAACGATGGGATTTGCAGAAATGTTTCTTTCATGGTTCTCCATTGCCCTGTGAAATTAAGTGGAATGTCTTCATTTTCTGTTATAAGGCCCCAAGTTCTTGTCTCCCCAGGGTGTGGTTACACACTCTGTGTTTCCTACCTCAGTACTTTTTCCTCAAGATGGTTCTCTTCCTGGAATTTCTTTCTCAATTATCCCAACTCCAACCTAGCACATTTTTTCACTCACTGACATCCTTTTTTTCAAGACCCTCTCAATAACACTTCGTCAGAAAAGCCTCTTCTGAAGCTCCTTGTGCCATCACCTACCTCACCTCCAAGCAGGTGCCATTTCCATAACCTGACATTTCCGTAGTATTTTACCTGTGGGTCCCCCACTTAGAAGAGTTACGCTAGTTGTGGTCATTTATTTCCCCCTTCTAAGCTATGTGCTGCTTGAAGGCAGAGCTGACACTATTTTCATGTATATTTGCGTTTATATTCCTTGTATCTAGAGAAGCTCCTTGCTTATAATGGTCACTAAGTAAATATGTGATGAAAATGAAAATGAACTATGTATCTTTCTACTGATGTTTCTGAAGCCTTACTTTTATACTTTTATTATTTCAGAACATTGACAAACAAACTCTCAGATGTAACCCAAGACCTGGGAAGGTAAGCATAACTTTCTCAAGTAGACTAAGATAAAAGGTGAAAAATAAGGTTGCTTTTAGGCTTGAAGAGTTTAAGATAAATACTTTTAACTGACTTAAAAAATGATTATTTTAGTCAAGGATTTAACATCTAAAGTAATATTTGCTTTTATGTATTTAGGATATTTTTCTATATTCTAGGACACTTTAGAATTTAAAATACATTCTAAAAATTAGTGATTGTGCCTATTTACTATATGTTGCAGATGGTTATCTATGATCTACATCGAAGTAAATATAAACAAGAGGTTTACTGTAATATTCCTGATGCTACGTCATGGTTGTTTCCGAATGGGGTACTAATAAAAGTTGTAAGGGGCTGGTAAGAAATCTCTTAAAATTTTATAGCGTTTTTTGTGTAACTAAGTATGTCTTCTTGCCATTTATGCTTTTTTGTATCTTTTTTATTAAAGTTATATTCTCTTTCCCTAGTTTTTGATTGAATATTTTGAAACATTATTAGTGTTTTATAACTTAATTTTTCTCTTTATTTACTGTAGCAGAAAATGTCTAATTTTCGTGCTTAAGGTCAGCAGCAGTTAAGTTGTGAGATGTTAATATATACAATCAATACCATTCTGTAACTGCATTATTAGTGGGCTAAGTTTGGCAGGTCGAGTTGGTTGCTTCAGTGGAATGAAGCATAGCTTTGAAAATGAGTTGAGAATTTGTGGGATGCTAAGGAATGTGATGGCCACACAGCTAAAATCACTTGTATAGCTGACATGCTCAAGAAGTGAAGGAATCTTTGTATGGTCTAAAAGTGAGGGAAAATGTTATTTATTATTACTGACCATATCTCACGGACATGCTGGAGCTAGAATTTCCTTGTCCAGTGTTTAGGTTAACCTAACCTGGTCAGTATGGTGTAGGGTTGTCTTCATATAATAAAATGTGACACATGTCCTATATTATCCAGCAATAGAAAAATTAGGGTAGAAGTATAATCTGGAATTATTAAACTATCATTTTAATATAAATGTATAGCTTTGTGTATGCAATATCTATAAAGTGCATGTATACATAAATAGAGACATAGGCATATATTGTGGTACTATGTTCAGGAAGTATTTTTATTTCCAAGTTGTATGCACTTTTATTTTTTCTTTACTTTTACTTTTTGTCTATGCTTAAATTAACCTATATCATTGTTTCAAAAATGGGATTATATGCTAATAGTGAAAGATAATCCAATTTAAAAAATTAAAGTACATAAAATGATCTGTGATACTAAGTATCGTTTGTTTTATGCCTCATTTCTTAGAAAATTAAATATAACTGATCATTGCATTTATATTTGTTTAGCTGGATTTTATATGAGAAACCACATTTCCAAGGTCAGAAATGTGTGTTAGAAGAAGGGGAAAAGGTGTTAAATCGTGACTGGATTCTTCAGAACAGAAAGCATCCACAGAGAATCTTTGTATTGGGTTCCATCAAACGTGTGTTAAAGGTAACAGCTGTTGATTTCTCCCCTATATTTTGTTTCATTTCGTCATATAGTAAAACTGCTGTGGCCTAGCAGTGTTTAGAAATGGTTGGTAATATTTGTGCTAATGTTATTAATCTTCATTATCGTTGATAATCTTTTGAATTTATATAAAGCATAACAGTGAATGATAGCTAAAAATATTAACAATAATCTGGTTCATAAAATGGTACATGATGTACTGTATATATTTTTACTAACATTAGGAGTATTCTGTTCAGGATTCTTTAGGAAAAAAGGCTGATATTACCAAGTGTATATTTTTCTAGTGTAGATTGCTACATCTTAATGTGTGTGTGTACATGTGTTTGTGTGTATGAGGGGAAGTAAAGAAAGGTGGATGAGGAGAGGAAGGGAAGGTGTTGCTTTTTTATTTTCTGTTTAGAAAATATTATTTAATACTAAGATGAGGAAGGTCTTCCAATATAAAACAATATAAAAGTTCTGTGATTTAGAGGAGAGGTGAATTAGTGACAAGGACAGATATCAGATAAGGACAGAATTTTCCCATGTATTCTTAAGATTTCCTTCAGCAGTGATGTAATACATGCATGATATAGTGCAGTTACTCGTGTGATAGTCATGTGTGTGTATGTATATACATTTTTTCAAGTTATAGAGATTTCATTTATATACTTAAAAAATATAAGTGGACCCTGTCATGATGGTTTGGATCAATGTTATTAAACTCTTGATAGTTGCACAACTATACAGACAAATTAAATATAGCATACAGAAAAACTCGAGCTTTCATAAAAGATTGCCTGCATACATTTTGTGTAAGTCAATATTTTCTGTAAAAATGTAAATATTTATATATCTAGCAAATATTTGAGCCTGCTTTTGGCCCCGATGCAACTGGAACAGAAATACAAGTGAGATATAGTCCCTTATGTTAGGTTGCTTAAAGTCTAGGGGAGAGACAGATGAGTCACATGACCATATGACATGAGAAGTGCCCTCCAGGGCCCTGTGGGCAGACAGAAGAGGCACCTCACTTGGAGGAGACAGCACCTGATTGGAATCTTGCAAGGATAAACAGGAGCCTAGGCAGCATGAGCTAGCTAGGCTCCTGGCAGAGCCAGTTTTGTTCAGATACAGAGGGGAGCATTGGTGGCTTGGTGGTACTGCCAGATTAAGATGGGTAAAGTGGAAAGAACAGTGTCCATTTTCATTGAAAGATTTAACTGCAGGCAGTTCAGTTCTGCCAACAGCATTTGAGTACTCACTTAATTAGCTAACGCATTGGAAATTCCTTGAAATGGAGAATTAGTTTATCACTCACATCTTCTGAGATTTATATAACTTGTGGTTTTGTGCCATCCTTGTGAAATCAGGTACTATACCAGGCCTAGTTCGAAAAAATATGAATAATATATGGCAAACAGTCACTCCCCTGAAAATCAATAATAAAATCAAATTCAACCTGGTGAGCATGGATATTTGCACATTCTCCATTTGCTTAGAATGTGTTATAAGAGAGTAAATCATGTTTGCACTTTTTCCTTCCTTCTATTGTTCTTAGAATCATTTTTTAGTTAGTGCCCATGTGTCTTGGACAGGCTAGCAACCTTTTGTGAGGAAGGAAAATAAAACTATTGAGCATTGAACGGAAAAGGCATTAGCATTGTTCTAAATATTTTACAAAGCAATAATCAGGCATAAAACTGCTTCCCTTTTTCCAACCTTGTCAAAATTCTGCCTTTTGATAGCTTCACTTCCATGGTGGTTGTTTCCATGCCAAATTCACCTAGGCCTATGCCAACTTTATCTTGTTTCTTTTTTTTTTTTTTTTTTTTTTTGTTGAGACAGAGTCTCACTTTGTTGCCCAGGCTAGAGTGAGTGCCGTGGCGTCAGCTTAGCTCACAGCAACCTCAGACTCCTCGGCTTAAGCGATCCTACTGCCTCAGCCTCCCGAGTAGCTGGGACTACAGGCATGTGCCACTATGCCCGGCTAATTTTTTCTATATAGATTTTTAGTTGTCCATATAATGTCTTTCTATTTTTAGTAGAGACGGGGTCTCGCTCAGGCTGGTCTCGAACTCCTGACCTTGAGCAATCCACCCGCCTCGGCCTCCCAGAGTGCTAGGATTACAGGCGTGAGCCACCGCGCCCGGCCTATCTTGTTTCATCATCTTAACTTTAGTTGCTCTCATCTGTGCAGTCAAAACTTTAATGTTAAGATAATTCTTTCATGATGTTTGTACTTTGCTGTGAACAGATAACCTCAGATACCCTTAGTTATCAGCAGTTGTAGATTCCACTCAAGGGTCATCTTTGTCCCTCCCCAGTGAGAATATTAAGGATGAGAGTAGCAGTGCAATCAATCTTCACTAATGTGCTTTTGTTTCTCAAATTAGAATAAATGAGTATTGCAGATCATTATGTTCACTGTGCATTTGATATTCTTTTTAGAGGTATGACATTTTTCTTATGGTCAGAAGTTACTTAGGTCATGCCCTCATTAATGAGCCAAGCGAGAGTCCCTTAGATCAGGGACGCACAGTATCTTATGTAAGATAGAGACAAATAGATTTTCTTACTATTTTTGTTAACTGTAGTTCATTGCTACCCTGTTTCTCTCCTATGACTTTGTCTCTATTTCAACTAGTTGCCATAATAGCCCAAGCTTGCAAATTTCACCAGTATATTTGCAAAGTATAGCGTGACTAGAAAAGTCTGGGAGGAAGCCATGTAAACTGTTTATTATTGCTAGGTTACTATGAAGTGCCCCTAAATTGCTAGTGTTTGACTGCCTTTGTCCGTGAATACTTATACAAGTCTTCCAAAAGATGTTATTTCTGGGAAAAAGATAGAACTTATTAGTGAAATCTTTTTCAGCCAACTAGAGCAGAAATTAAGTTTCTAGTGAAGATAGGTAAGAACATATGCCTTCTCATTTTTGTTTATTTTCTTTGTTTTAGTAATCATTATACTTCTGCTGTTTCCTTCTGTGTTGTTGTAGACTTGAATGCTTTTTCCTTTTAGAGTACACCACCCAAACATTGTTTGTATAACACAATGCAGAGGAAATTTGTTTGTATGAGACACTTAGTTATGTATTCTGTTACTGTACTTCATATCCCTAGGGGAACATTATATGGCAGTATTTGAAATAATGTTATTCTTATTTCAAGGCATACAAAAGAGCCTTGAAGATTGACAGGTGATGGTTCTGGATATTTCTGGCTCTTTTTGAGCTAAAACTTTAGAAGGAAATATACTTTTATACTTTAAAGGATATTTTAGATTATGCTTCTTTAGTATATTGCATTTTAGAACTAATTTTCCAAAAATTATCTGTGTAAATTTGCTTGCTTTTACATGTTAACAAAATGATAATTCAGTTTAGGGAAAAGTTGAAAGTCAGAAAATTTCAGTTTTAAAATTATACAAAACTTACAATCACTATAAAAATATAGTTTAGTCTCTAATAAATGTCACCTCTGTTATTGCATTTACCTATTTGGTTAAAGCATATTCATTTGAAGTTCACATGAAATTTGAGTTGTATATTTAAGCACTCATGAATATTGAGGTAGATTGTGGTGTATACAGATAGGAAGCATATCTGTAATTTCAGAGAAGGGAAAAATAATTGTGATTTTGATTCCCAAGAAAGAACGAGGCCTTTTTTGAGTTGGAACTCAACTATTATAGGAGATTTTCATAAATAAGATTACAGGCCTGGTGCAATGGCTCATGCCTGTAATCCTAGCACTCTTAGAGATCGAGGCAGGAGGAGGATTGCTCAGGAGACTAGCCTGAGCAAGAGTGTGACCCCATCTCTACCAAGGGAAAAAAAAAAAAAAAAAAACAGCTGAGCTTTGCGGCACAAACCTGTAGTCCCAGCTACCTAGGAGACTGAGGCAGAAGGATTGCTTAGAGCCCAGGAGTTGGAGGTTGCATTGAGCTACAGTGACGCCACTGCACTCTACCGGGGGCGACAGAGTGAGACTCTGTCTCAACAACACAACAACAACAAAAAAAAAACCACAAGGAAACTGAACCCCCTCCTCACAGCCTCCCACCCCTTGGAAAAAAAAAAAAAATGATTACAGATAATTCTTTAGTTCGGATGGGAGAAACATCTGCAAAGCATACAGAGGCCAGAGTGGGAGTGGAGATGCATAGAGATCAGTGTGACTACAGAGTTGTGAACATTCATGTGGATTGCTGGTTTGGTTCCATATTGTATTACAGAAAGATAAACAGAAATATGAATTTGATGTGATTGGATCTTAAGCCAAGGAGTGTCATAAGGAAAGTGGCGTTCGTGCTTGACGGGTGGTTGTGAGTAGGCCCGTAATCAGAATCTGGGCCCAACCAAGGGCCATGACGATGGAAATAAGTGAGAAGAGATATACACAAGTGAAATTTTAAAGGAGAATTTGATAGGACATGGTGACAGTAGGTTCATAATTTTTTAAGACTGTGATGGAGTGTAGGTCAAATTTCATAATGCTTTTCTTCTTCAAACCAACTTGCACTAAAAAACCAGAATCCTACAAGTAGGAAAACAGATTTCCTTTACCCTCACCTCTAATTCCTACTTCTTTTGTCAATGTAAATTAGATAAACACACTGAAGGGGCTAGTGCCTCTCTATTTATTTTTCATGTTCCCCATGAGATCAGCTTTTATTTAACTCCCTTCCTCCCTTATGGCTTTGTTATGTTTCTAAGAAGGAAGGCTTACAGACACTTGGCACTCAACTAGTTTGGTAAGTCTGAACATTGCTTAATGGAATAAGTTTTTAAAAAACAAAGCAGAAAAATTGGGACAACAATTTTTCCATTAATAATATTTATAATGTTTATATTATTAACAGAACTCCTTAGAAAAACTTTTTAAAAAAAAATGGGCAAGGAAAAACAATATTTCCTTTATGCTGTTATTGTGAAGAAATTCAGCTAAACAATGAGAATAATTGTGACTGCGTGTCCAGAGCATTGAGAATACTAGACTGTGTGTCTCTAGATGATTTCAAAGCCAAATTATTATTTTTTTTCAGGATTGCAGCATTCCAGAGATAGAGCTTTGTCCACAGTCTGACCCAGCATGTTGTCCTATTTATATACAGCGGGCAATCCCTAATTTGGAAGAACTGAATATCGCCAAATCTGTGTCCTTCACTGTGAAGTCAGGAGTGTATGTATCAGTTTCTCTTTATTACAGTGATCAATGGCCACCAAAGTTAACATTTCAATAAGTGACATATGTATTTTTGTAGTTTTTAGTTAATTTTATTTATACTCCTAGACACTCCAGAAAGACTACTGTAGGGGTTAAAACAGATTCTGTCTTTGGATCTGATTAAGGCCTTGATGTATGGCTCACAGGAGCAGATACAGAATTCTCAGACGTGTTAATAGTTCTTGATAGATGGAGCCATTGTCTTTTCATCCAATAAATTTTGCAATTAAGAAATAAAAACATATCCCTGGCTACATTCTGAGAAATGTTATTAGGAAAACATAAAGAAAAACAAAAAGCAAAACAAAACGAAAAAACAAGTCCCTGGCCTAAAACTCGAGCCTGAACTATTTCTAGAGTGTCTACATATTAATAGTTATCAAATACCTCTGATTTTTTAGTCCTCTATTCCTGCAAGGCAGGTGGTGTTACCCTCATGTTATAGATGAGTGATTTGTTCCAGGCTACTAGCTGGTGAGCACGGATTTGATACAAGGCCTCTCTGAATCCAAAGGTATCTATTACGGGTCTGAGTTCAGGCTAAATTCAGTCCTAGATTGGCTCAATTCACAAAAGCCTGTGTACACCTGGCTCTATGTGGACCCCTCCTCTCTCTTTCACTATTTTTGTTTACTCTGATGATGGTTAGTGTACAATTTGGGGGTCTGTGGGACATCATTTTTTATCTCCACCTAACCATGAATTAGAATTCTCGGGCAGGTCCCGTAATTGGCCCTAACCATGAGAAATATCTGTAATTAACAAGCTTAGCTGGAAGATAAGATGGCTCTTTTGGGAATCTTATTTCAAATACTGTTCATTAGGCAGCCAATAGAACTGATACCAATTCTAAAAATGTGGATCAAAATGTAAAATGCCTGATGAAATTCCTGCTTCTGATTGCCCCAGTTTAAAAAAGAATGAGATATAATATAATGGTTCTGATTTTTTAAATTATATCTTGCTTGAATTAAAGGTACCACATGTTTTAAGTATTGGAAAATAAGAAAATTAAGGCCTAGCACTTGAAAAATATATTAGATAGTGTGTGAGGGTAAATAATAACATGTTAACTCTTATTATATACTGTTTGGCTAATCACTTTGAGTATGTTTTACTAATATGATTCTGTGATGGAGGATCTTTTTTTGGTAGCCTTTTTTACTCTTACAGAACCAAACTGAATTATTACTATTATACTTTAACTGACCATTTATTTCTTATTTAGTTGGCTTGCCTACCCAGATATTAATTTTAAGGGGCAAGCTACAGTTTTGGAGGAGGACCATGGGCTCTTTGAGATTTCTGCAGCAGAAATGAAATCATTGCATCCACTTCAAATGGTAAGAAATTTTAAAAATAAGTGTTCCTTTTCCCAGGTATCCATGAGTCCAAAATTAAATAGCTGTGATGATTGCTCATGCATCTCAATCTCAAGAAATGAACGTATGTACTACTGAATTGGCAAACTATTAATATTTACATATTGTCTTTCTGTTTCTTTATATTATAAAGAATATATGTAACATGTCTGAATGTACTTTGTATTTTGCCAAGTTTATCACAGTACATGCAGTTGCCTTATAAGTATTCTTCTGTGAAAATTCTGAATATTTAATAAAGCTCTTAATTTGCTTTGTGGATGATTATTAGAACATTAGTTGTAGTAAATTATACTCTTTCACTGCAGTAATGAATGATAAAGCTCAGCATTAATAATAAATGGGCAGTTCTTTCAGTGTTACTTTCTTAAAGATAATAAGTTCCTACAGTATTTACAGTACTTCTTTTTGTTGTAAACATTTTTATTTGAGGAGCAAACTGTTCAGTTAAATGTTGGGTATATGATAAGCCATTTCTGGTTGTTCTGTGCCTTTTTAAAAAATAGAAACCATGACAAACTGAGAAATTTTAAGAAATACCACAATGTGGAGTAGCATTTGAAACTAGAAAATTACAGAATTAGGGTTTTTGTAAGGAGGGGGTTACTTTTTATGCTGTACAACCTCGAGGTCACGAAGACATTGTGATAAAAAGTATTGGCAGAACTTGAAAGAGGAAATGTGGTTAGCTCAGTGCTATAAAATTTAGAAAGCCCGAGTAATTGCAGGGAAGACATTAGGATTAATTGGCTAAGAAATCTACTCTGCCAAATGAGATTTCTAAATCTAACAGCAATTCCGCTCTCCTTTTTGGGACACTCTGCAGTGGGGTTCAATATTGACTGGTCGTGTGTGCTCAAGGACTGAAGCTCAGTTGCCTTTCTTGCAGTAGTGTTAATCTGGGAGACACCTCTTTTAAGATTTCTTGCCCCATCTACATTGATGTAGAGCAGTTTGACTTGGTTTTGACTACTGTAGAGTTCTGTGCTTAAAATTTAAAATTTACCACAACTTAAATTTGGTATGTAATCTTCACTAATCAGATTTTCTATGTAACCTACACTTGTCACTTTCAAAATATTGCTTTCAAATGTTTTAAATATTTACATACCTAATATTAAAATGTCTTGTCATCTTAAGGGTGGACTGAAAGTGGAAATGCCTATGAACTTAAAGGTAAGTCTTGAACAGATTTTTGTAACAAGCTAAAAAGTCTGAGTACTAATCGTTAAGTATTTTGAATTATTAGAATAAAAAAATTACCTCAATATATGATAATACCTAGCTAATGCATGTTGTGTGGTGGGAACGAGCGCACGGAATGTTTGCTGAGGGCGCACCTGGGGCTGTGAATGCAGAGTGGGGTCAGTCTGCAAAGATGCAGGTCTGCACTGGCAGCCCAGGCACACCCACTAAGCGTGGAAAGGTGGAAAGATGATAGGTTCGATTTTTGTTTTGGGGGTCTTGAGATAGCAGCTAGATATTCAAGTGGAGCTAGCTAGCAGGCATTTGGAAGTGATGTTCAGAAAAAGGTCAAGAGTGATCCGAAGGAAGTGTAGGTAGCTCTTATCAGATAGATGTCAGTTTGTAAGTATGAATATTTGAAGGGAGGAGTAGAGGGCAGTGAACAGTGAGGTGACAGTGGTGCCATGATCAAGCAGATTTGGGGAAAGAAAGGAGGAAATAGAATTGCAAAATGCGTGTGAAGAAAAATAGGAGGAAAACTAGTGCAGTGATCAAAGATGCAAACAGGCCTCCTTGTGCTTAGGTTACAGCAGCTCTAGAGGAAGGTGTGAAATAGGGATTCATCCATCCTTTGCCTCTCCTCCAAAACGAGACATAACTCTTCCAACTCTCCCATTTTTGGGTATCCTAATTTGTGGAACTGACTACCATTCTCTCAGTTGCATAGATGGAGTCTTCTAAAATTTGTGTATCTAAGTGTATCTAATAAGCCTTGACCATATGTCGGAATCATACTTGCTAAAGTTTTAAAAAATAGTCATGCCTGAGTTCCACTGTCTGAGATACTATTTTGATTTGGGGTGTGGTCAAGAATTTTCAAAGATCCCTAGGTGATTCTAGCATGCTGTCAAAAGTTGCAAACTATTGATCTAAAAGATGTAGAATTAGCTGTGACACTCAGTGACTCCTGTCTCAGTCTCCTAGCCTGGTGAATCAGAACTTCAGCTGTCACAGTCTGGGTCTTCCTTGGACACTTGCAATTTGACAGGGTGTAGGTATATGTGAATGGATTGATTATCATAGAAAATCATAATTTGCAAGTTGTTAGGTATTTATTTATGGCTGGCTTATCAAATAATTGTTGCTCCTTAGTTTGAATGTTGTCAGCATACGTAACGTGTATTATATAAACCCAAATAAAACTTCATCAATTCAAATGCAGCACACAGTGAAAATCTAATATGTAGAAAACAGTGGAAGCAGTACTATATATTTTTTTATTCTGTGTAATGTTACCAGTTTTCAGAAATGAGCAGGCTGTAACTTTTTGGTTTAGTGTGTTTAAATGTGGGGTATTTGCCAAGTTCTTGGGTTGCCAGTTGTGCACAAATTATTTCACTAACTACAAATAGGACCAAGTGATAGAGTGTGTATAGATTAATGCTATTATCACTTTATCACTCCCCCATACTTAGGGCAGCTGGTACTTGGGAAGTAAAGAACAACAAAATAGTAGAAGAGAAATACAGTACTAATCCAAATTTCAAGTAAATAAAATGCTAGAAATTTGTTCCCTATAATACTCCTTGCACTTCCCCCCAATTTGAGTCAAATATCCAATTTTAAAAATCACAGTTTTTCAATAATTTCTTATTTTTAGGAACTTTCGTGTTTAAATTCAAGAATTTTCATCTGTTTTTGTTCTCAATAGATAGTATAAAGACCATAGGAACAGTTAGTGTTGTAAGAAATAGTATGTATGTATTTTCTCAAATCAATAGGTAACTTATTGTTATACTCTGGAATCTCTAGAGAGTGTTTATTTCTTATAGGGGGTATTCAGTAAATATAAGGCCAGGTCTATATTAAATTTTAAACCCAGGGATAAACTTATAAAGGTATTTCAAGAATAAGTTATAAGACAGTTAACTCTATGAGATGGTCCTAGGACCAGAACAATGTAATTATACTCAAGTATATTAATATGAGAGAAACATATTATTAAGACTTTTACCTTTATGATGATAAGGACTCACATATTCCTTGTGAATATCAGACACTGTGCTATGTTGTAAGTATATATTAATGAAAAAGACAGTGGTCCTTTTTCACATTGTGGTCTTTGGTATCACTTAAATCAATGTGTATCTAGTCTAAAATATGAGGATGTTAAATAATTTTTTCATATTTTTCAGGTTATTATTTATGAAAAACCTCACTTCCATGGAGAGGCCAAGGAATTTAGTGAACATATAGATTCTGTCCCTAATTTTTTAAAAAATAACGGGGGCTTCCATGGAATTGGATCAATTCGTGTCATCGGTGGAGTGTGAGTGTCATATTTTCAATAATTGATTTAGTAGTCCATTTTTGAAGATCAGCACAAAAAAATGTGCTAAGCAGAGAAAAACGCAATCTGATTATTTTAATATAAAAATATACATTCCTTTTGTGATACTCAAAGTAAAAAATACTAGTTACTAACAGCTTTCTGTGAATTCTAGTTGGTAGTAAAGACTTTGAAATAGATTAAATGTAGAAAATGATTTCTAAAACTTCAACACTAAGTATTTATAAACACCATATAGAAGACAAGAATTGCAAGATAAAATTATTTTTTCACAGGTTATAAACATGAATGAGAGCCCCAGTTTTTATTGTCTAGAATTCTGTTGATCTGAATCAACTTAGGTGCCAAGGACCTCGGCCGTGAGCCCTCCTTCATTGAAGAAGTAGTCTGGGTTGTGTGTTTCCAAAATCAAGGGTTTTTGACATTGGTTGCCTTCTGGCCCTGAACTGCTTTTGAGGAAGCCCTGGGTATAAACCCAAGTCCACCCATCATTGCTACCATCCCGGTCTCAATCAGCAGTTACTGTGACAGAAACCCCAGGAAATCCGTGACCAGGCTGGGATGTGCCTTTATTTTAAAACCATGGAGAAGAAACTTTTCTCATACTTTGTCATTGTCAATCCAGTGCCAGAATCCCTCCAGAAACATTCTGTGTCTCTCTGTTGATACATTGGTTATTGAGGAATGTTTAATTTAAGCGTATCTTTCTTTCTCTCTCGTTTTTACTTTAATTTTTTTTATTTCAAAATATTAAGGGGGTAGAAATGTTTTGTTACATGGATAGCTTTTATAATGTTTTAGTCAGGGCTGCAAGTGTGCCCATCACCTGAATATTGTTCATTGTTCCTGTTAGATAGGTTTTTACCCCTACCCTCCTCCCCCTGCCCACTTCCTGATTTCCCACAATTTTTACTTCTTTCTGTACCCATGTGTGCCCATCAGTTCATTCCAAATTATTAGTATCTCTTGATATTTGCAGTAACAACGTATAATTTTTTTATGCTATTCTAGCAAAAGACGTTACTAAAATATTATATTCATCGAAGTTAGATGACTTGTGTAAGATCTCCAAAGGTCTATATTTACAGACTTAGACTTTGCAATTTCGGGCAATAAATTAAGTGATAGCCATACCAGCCAAAATGGTAATGTAAGAGACTACAATATACCTGATATGCAGGTCATATCAATTATTAGTCTGATATATTGGTAATCATATAATTCCTATCTTTGAATTTTGAAAATCTGGAGTTTGAAGAGTAAATATGGTTTAGATAAACACATTTTTATTGTGTTGTATTTATTTGAAGTATTTTCTGGTTTGTGAACACACATGTTTCTTGTTAACCCTGCTGTAAAATATTTTTGCCTTTCCCTCTCTTTGGAATCTAAATGTTTTTCCTATTAAATAGATTGATTTAAAACTATTTTTCTGCTTCATAAAAAATTATCTGCTAAAATTCAGTGTGATGTACACTGTTCTCTGTTTTTTATAGCTATTTCATAAAAATATCAAGAAAATATGGCTTGTAATACAGTGTACACAGTTTTGTGTTTATATGAAATTGCAGGAGAAAAATGCAATGCCCCCATTTAAAGATGAGCAGCTGACGTCATTACTTTTTCACCATTTCTACCATGTTTTGCTTTTGTTAACTGTGTAATTTTATCTCTAGGTAGCATGGGCTCTTCTTCATGCCTATCTCATCTCAAGGAATCTGAGGAAATTGAAGTTGATTGATGTTTCTTAATTTTTCTCAGATATTACTTATTTGTAAATATCGCAGATGAATATATAAATTGAATCTTAATCAAAACAGTATATTAAGAAAAACTGGGCAGATTTTTAGATTGTCATTATGTAATAGATATACTTAATCTGTCCTTTAACAATAAGATCTTCTATACCTTTTGTTCCTTTTCTCACTCAGATATAATTAAAAGCATGTTTTTAGTAGCCTTATTTATACAAAAGAAAGCTTAAGATTTAAAAGTTGTTTTTTGAAACTTACTACTGTTAGTTTCTTTACATATTACATATATACTAGGATGTATAAATGGGTTTATAGGGTTATTCCAACTGACGTGGACCCCGCATTGCCCACCATAAATACACATGGAAACCAAGAAAGGATTAATGATTTCTGAATAGCTACTGTTATTTTGTGCCCCATGAAAACAGTTTTTTAGAATATCTTTTATATTTTCACAACTGTACTTAGGGATAAAGAAAAAACAATATTAGGCAGTCCTCCTAGGCTTCATTTTGTCAAGCTCCTGAATTCCAAAGTCCCCAACCCTGCAGCTCAGAATTGTCATCTTAGAATCTGCCCAATTGAAGGGGTTCCTTCCCTAACTACACAGTGCAGCTAATGGCAGATTTAATCAAGTCAACTTGTTTTATGAACCATCTTTGCCCACATTGCATTAGATACTATGGATTACTCCATATAAAAACAAGTTTCATGGAGGCGCTTAACAACTAATGGTATTTTTAAGTTTCAGATTAGATGTCAAGAAGGTGGTGGGACCAACATTTCCCACCCATAAGTGTTTACAGATGTCTTTGTGTTCATGTAGGGCACCAGGGCTAATACCAGCTTAGTCACATTTCCCAGTTCCTCTTTGCTAAACCCTCCTGTGTTGTGTTTTTGATCTGGTGAGAGGTTCCCTTGATTTAATAAAATAGTCATTTTGTGGCTCTAGAAGGGCTTAATCAGTAAAATAAAAATGATTATTTTTGGATCTCAATGTGGATTTGTAACTCCTCTCATTGGCTATATATTCTTTCTATTATTTTTACTTGGCAAACTATTCTCTGAGCACGTTGGGCTGTGTGAGCAAGTCACACCACAAATATTTAATGAGCATTGCTCTATTTCAGTTCTACAATTAACCTTTTGTTGGGAAAATCCTTCAAACTATAAAAACTATCAATCCACGAAGTACACACCATTTGTCTGTCTTTGTAAATGGAAACAAGGCAGATGTGTTGCTTTTTAGAATATGGAGATGAGTCACTATGAGCTTTATCATGATTTTCTCTCTTTTGCTTTCTTGACTACAGTTTTATCAATGGCTCAGTTGGGTGTCCTCTGTATTTCTAGGTGGGTTGCCTACGAAAAAGAACATTTTAAAGGCCAGCAATTCTTACTTGAAGAAGGGAACTTTGAAGACAGAAATGCTTGTGGGGCATTAAGTGGCCCCATCTTGTCTTTCCGGTACTTACAAGCTGTGAGTTAACTTCGTTATCCTTAATTTTCTACCTGTTTTATCTGTTCATGAAAATTGGGTATGACCACTCATAGTTTGTGAGGTTATAAAATGTTTCTAGCACCCAAGGACATGAAACTGAACTGCCCTTATGACTTGCCTGTTTTTCTTAACTGCCATGAGTATTAGAGAATATTTAGTTTTACTTTTCGTCT
Organism: Eulemur rufifrons; assembly: GCF_041146395.1. Classification (NCBI taxonomy): domain Eukaryota; kingdom Metazoa; phylum Chordata; class Mammalia; order Primates; family Lemuridae; genus Eulemur; species Eulemur rufifrons. The sequence goes on from NC_090989.1 coordinate 43,860,619, forward strand.
GTTGTCATTTTTGAGCACCTGTTAGATGTATTGTGCTAGGTGCTGGAGATTAGTGGCCAGAGGCTTAGTCCCAGCATTCACAGAGCAGGCAGTCTGGTAGGGAAGATAGCACTTACATGAATGTTTGATATCATGTGACTATGATTGGATTAGTACAGAGCACTGAGGGTACTACCCAGAGAAAGGTCCATTGGTCAGTTATCCCCCTCTTAGAGTAAAGAGAGCTTTGTGGAAAAGATGATAGTTTGAAGTTCAAGAAAGTATTAGCTCCAAGTGGAGAATTTTTAAGACAGGGTGAAGGAAAAAGGAAGGTACTGTTTAGCAAGACCTGATGAACACATGTTAATGTGTAAAGTAGGGCTGTATGTCATTGATTCTCAGCTGGTGGTGATTTTATCCCTTAGGGTGCGTTTGGCAGTGTCTGAAGACATTTTGGATTGTCATGTCTGGGGGGTGAGGATGCTTACGCTACTGACATCTAGTGGGTAGAGGCAAAGGATGCTGCTAAAACCCTATAATGTGAAGGACAGCCCACAGCAACAAAGAATTGTAGGGCTCAAAATGTTAATAGTGTTGAGGCTGAGAAACCCTCCTATAAGTGAAACTGTGGTGTGTTTGGGGAAATGAGGTTAAGTTAGGAAGTTGGGAAGAACTTTGGGAAGATGAGTCCAGAGCCAGATAATTTTGAGCCATTGATGGATTTGGGGCCTAGTGAGCATGATTGCGTTAATGATTTAGAAGGATCTTTTTGGTGACTGTATCAAATGAGTCGGAAACCAGTTCTACCTGAAGGAAATATAGAACAGTCCACTGAAAATTAGGCACTGGGATTGCTTGAGCAATGGATAAATAACTTTTGAAGTATTTAGTCCACAATTCTAATACACAATGGCCACAGATTTTCTTTACTTAGCCATGCCTTTCTTGACCACTAAACGAGGCAAGCAAGACAAAATAAAAAAAGAGACTTTTTTTTTAGGTCATTGTGACCACATTCATTGAGGAAACCACAGGTCATTCAAAAGCATTGTCCAACCAGTATTGAATAACTTAAACATTTTCCCATATTATTTGAAAAAGAGAGTTGGGTGGGGGCATTGCTGATGCTGGAAATGTTTAGCAATGAATGTGATGGTATCTTCCAAAGATGATTGTGATTAAAACAAGCAAACAAAACACAAAACCCCAAGTCCCTGGTTGAAATCTCCCAATAGTAGAAAATGTGAAGTTTTAAATACTGTAACTATAAAGCTAAATAATTAGGACATATTTGATATAGATAGGGTCTCTAATGCACAGTAGAAAAATTGGCATAAATGAGCATGTTACTGCTGCACACAGAAGTTTGGGCGTATACAAAACTGATGACACAGTTTTGTTAGATATAAGTAAAAATGCCCTTCAAAGAAAAGCTTCTGTTTTTTTTAAATTATATTTTTCAAAAATTTAAAATATTAGTTGTTAGCATATAGCTAAAGATGTTATCATAGTCCTCATTACAATAATCCTAACATTTGTAAGGTACTTAACTACTGGTTTTACGTGTATGCTTGCACTAATAATCTTCACAAAGACTATGAGGTAGAGGCCCTTACGATTTATCTTACAGATAAAAAAACTGAGGGTTGAAGAGGTTAGATACTGTGCCCAAGTGTAAAGCTGTGATTTCAGGGCAAGTCTGCCTTACTCTCATGTGATATTATCTATTTTTCATTGTTGCAAAATGCTTAGACTTAAAAAGCACCTTAACAATGGAAAACTGGATTTTATTCAGTCAAAGGCTTATTAGCATTCCATTTATAGCTATAAATACAGTGCCACATTATAGACCAATATACATATATAACAAATTAGTATTTACTTGATTGTCAGACACTTGATTGTTTAAATTTATGTTCACTAAAATATTTTCAGATGAAATATACTAAAAACTTTATACATATTTAGACAACATAAAATTTATATATATATATGTATTGTGAAAATGCTTTAAAAACATGCTTATCAAGTTATGCCTAGAAAAATTATATATTCCCCAGACATAGCACATAATTGGGAAGGAGTTCTTAAAGCTCATGTGACTGTGACAGCCCTCCGTGAGTTAACAGGGAGAGCTATGAGACATTGTTTCCTCACACAGACTCTCAGATGTCTCCAACCTGGGAATGAGTGAAGTACGGCATTTAAGATCTCAGTGGAAGTAATATAAAATAAACAGGAGGATAGATAGAAGAGCTGCATAATACAATGCAACTTTCAGATGTCCTGGCTCCAGTATATGGAACACTCTGGATCTACGAAGGTCAAATACCGGACATGTTCCTTAGGGATAATGTGATCTGTGTCGTGGAGTGCTTTGGAAAGGACAACCAGAACTGTGTTCCTAACTCCAAATGAGTCATTCAGATACATTGACTTGGACTTGATTATTATTATTATTATTTTTAAAAAGGAGAGGAGCAAAAGGAATGTATTTAGGCTCCAGGGATTAAGGAATTTTTATTCCTTGGCTTCCTTAATAAAACTTTCTTGGTGTGCTTGTTTTTCCTGAGTATTAACTTTTAGGCTTGCTTTTGTTACGATTTTCAGACTGTAGGCTTCATTTCAGACCCCTGAAACCAGGTGGTATGCAATGGAGAACATTTCTCCTAAGCTAACGGATACATCAGCTCTCCAGTGGTGTCTCATACCATGTTGCCCACTGGAGACTAGCACAAAAACTCAGCTGAGAGATTTTATGTACTTAAAAGTAATCAAATTACTGATCCTTAGGAATTATCTTTGGGCCTGAAGTACTGCTCATTAGTTTTCTCTAAAGTAGGGAGTATTATACCCGAGACTCTAGTAACCTATCCAAGTGCTTTAAAATACAAAATGGAATACAGTTTGTAAGATCTTTCCATTATTGTTCATTCTTCTCCGGCATAAGAGCTCCATTTTACTCTGTGTGACTTTCAGAGTTATTTAATTGTGCCTAGAAAATCAGGGAAGGTAGTAGCCTGGTAACCTCACAGGGCTTACTCTGGACAGGACTTGAGTCCCTATTCTGGTCACTTCCTGAAAAAGGCAGTTAGAAGTTTTTTGTTTTATGGATTTTTTTTCTGCATATTTTTTTAACCACACTTTGTACATGTGACCATGGAGTTTCATTCCCAGGTGACTGGAGCCAGGACTAGCCTGTGACCCTGAGCATGGCAGTTAGCTTAGAGGTAGAGCTCTGCCCAGCAGGGACACCATATTGAGAGCAACTAATTAACTAGACTAGCTATCGTATATATGTAGGCTTGAGAGAAAAATACAGAGAGGGACAAAACAGGAGAGTGGCTCAGAAAGGACGAAGTATATAGAAAAAGATGGAAGGCAAAAGCCAAAAGGCAAGAAGAACCATGAATAAACAAAAGTAGAAAATGGAAAGAGCAGAGTGATACCAATTAGGAAATTCCTGTGGCCCTTGGCCAGGTCCCTGGGAATGGTAGACAGTGTAGGAAGAACACAAACTCAAGCCATGTTAGTAAATTTACTTGTGAGTCCATATGCTGCCAGCACTTGTATTTGGTATTGGGCCCTGTGGCAATAGGTCCCTCCTGCTCTGCTCATCTCTAGTCTGCGTTGTTGCCAGCGGCCCATGCCTCTAGCCTGTTTCCCAGCTCGTCATTGTCCTCAGTGCCACGACTCTCTGACAACCCATATGATATTATTTGTGCAAATCATTGCTCAAGTAAAGTATACCCCAGCATAACACAAGTTATTTCTAAATGACAGGGTACACACACAGCACACAGGCACATATCTGTATTCATGATGCTCTGTCCTTGTCCTGTTTTACTCCAACATATCACAGTGATGATGACATATTTCAGCTCATCCCTGCTCTCCCATTCTCACAGTTCTAACAGGGAGTAGAACAAGTAGTTGTAGGAGCAGAGGACATAGAAGCAGAGAGAAAGAGCTCCAGAGTCACCAGAGTGGGAGAGGGGAGGTCCCTATAATTGAGAACTGTTGAGGAACCTTCTTACTATGGTTGGGTGTGACTTTGTTGGTGATAGATGACTGGTTCCTGACCAGGACCCAGACTGGGCTCCCTTCAGCCATCATCACATCATATCCTCACGGTCACCTTGAACTGGCTAACACACTTTCAGGTTGCAGGGAACAGAGTCATGTCCAAATTCCTGGGATGATGGAGGTTTACGTTGTCAATATAATCAAGTTTGTTGATGTGGCACCAATGTTGTAAATCATAGCCCAATTGGGAAGCTTGTTTTGGGAACTTTAAGGTAGGTCACTTATAGGGTGTTAGAGCCCTGATTTCCTCATCTGGAAAATGGCATATTGTGTGTACGTGTGTGTAAAATTAGGAATTAGGAGAGCTCAAAAAAGATAAATGCAAAAGTGTTATGAAAATAAAGTGTTAATAAAAAGGGGGATGGTGATAATGATCTACTGAGCTCCCAGTTTTTAAGAACCGTGTGAAAGTAATGAAGGTGGCAGGTACTCTTAGGTTCCAAAGGTTTACTTTCAAGGAGGAATTGAAAACAGTTATGGGTTAGAAATTATCTTATAATAAAAATTTCAGGTAAAAAGCCTTTATCTTTTATACTAAAGTTTCAAGTGAAATTTGACCCAGCTATGCCAGCAATTTAAAAATCCTTGAAAAGTGACAAGTAGTATATGCAAGAGGGTTTTTTAAACATATTTTCTCGCTCTCCTTATAGATGCCTTGCTTTTTTTTCAGGGAGGGGATTCTGTTTTGCTTGTTCATATAAAATGTGTTTACCTAGAAGTCTTATATACTTAGATTTTAATGTATTAAAAAGGGAAGAAAATTGATATTGATGAGACTTACAGAAATTGATAACATTTGATTTGATTTACATAAAATTTGATTTATGAACAATGAAGGGGGAAAGAGGACTTTTTTAAAACAATATTCTATATTTTCCAATTTTAACATATATGATAGAAATTTGAAAAAAAATGTAGGGTAAAATGTTAAATTTCCCTGTACCCAAAGGTAACCTCTCTTAATTTTTAAAAATTTCTTAATCTGTTTTTTTAAGGAAAAAATTTTTTTAAGAAAAAAAATCTAATCTTACTGATGTTTATAAGTTTGAGTTTTTTTACTGTTCTTTCATCCTTATGTTTATATCTGACAGTGATTAAAAGCTTAGGGTAGTTTAAATAGACAGCCCTGGACTCAAATTCAATCTCTGCCCCTCACTAGCTGTGTGAACTCTGACAAATTGTTCAGTTTCCTTAGCTATAAAATAGCATTGATAGGACCAGGTGAGGTGACTCATGCCTGTAAACCTAACACTCTGGGTGGCCGAGGCAGGAGGATTGCATGAGGTCAGGAGTTTGAGACCAGCCTGAGCAAGAGCAAGACCCTGACTCTACAAAAAATACAAAAATTGGCCAGGTGTGGTGCAGTGTGCCTGTAGTCCCAGCTACTCGGGAGGTTGAGTCAGGAGGATCGCTGCAGCCCAGGAGTTTGAGGTTATAGTGAGCTATGATGATGCCACTATACTCTAGCTAGGGTGACAGAGTGAGACTCTGTCTCAAAAAAAAATAGGATTGATAGTAGTGTAATCTCATGTGGTAGCAATTTGGGAAGTAACGTACATAAAGCTCTGGTCAGTAGTAAGTATACAATACATTTAACTGTTAAAAACTCGTAATTGTATTTAATTATATTTAATATCCCATCAAGCGATAGAGGTAGCAAGGGTTATTAAATTATGTTTTAGACATTTATATTGTTTATATTAATAGTTTTTTACTATTCTAAATAATACATCCTTGCATATAAATTGCTCACCATTTAATTCTTTTAGGAGACTTTTCTTTTCTTTTTTTTTTTTTTTTTTAATTTCAGCTCATTATTGGGGTACAAAAGTTCAGGTTATATATATTGCCCATGCCCCCCCATCCCCCCCCGAGTCGGAGCTTCAAGCGTGTCCATTCCCCAGACAGTGCGCATCGCACTCATCAAGTAGGTATGCACCCATCCCTTCCCCCCAGCCCCCACCTCTGTCTGATACCCAATTGGTGTTATTCCCAAATGTGCACTTAGGTGATGATCAGGGAAACCAGTTTGCTGGTGAGTACATGTGGTGCTTATTTTTAGGAGACTTTTCTTAAAGAAAAATTTCAGGGTCAGAAAACATGAACAGTTTCTTTTTAATTATTTCTAAATTATTTTCTAAAATAGTTGTTCAATTTGTATTTCCACCAGCAATGTTTTCTGACAAAACATTGAAAAAAATCAATTTTCTTAGTTGAATTTTAAAAAGTGAAAATTTTATGTAATTGTTTTAATTTGAATTTCTTTAATTAGTGAAATTAGACATTTGGATATTTGTTTTTAATGTTATTTTCTCCTTTTTCAATTGTCTGTCCTTTTGCTAACTTATCTATTTGGGTCTTATTTTTCTAAGATATTTTTGTTTTAAATATGTTTGCCCACTATAAAAATTCTTTTAAATTTCCTGTCCTCATTTTGATTTTTTCATGAACAGTTTTTTTGTTAAGCAGATTGTATCTATGTTTTCTGTTACATTTAAGCTCATAGAATCCTCTCCTGCATTGCCCACATTATATATTCACTTTTGTTTTATGTAGTTTTTGCTCCTTTAGCACCAGTGAGACTAGTTTTCTTTACAATTAGTGTTACATATGATGGCCTATAAGTCCCAGCAGTTTACTAATTGTTGACTAATTTCCATTTATATAAAAATGCTATACCTTCCTGATTAAAGTAAATTCAGGCTTATTTTTTCCTTTAAACTATATAGGAACAGTGACTATAAAAGTGTTTCCTGTGCCATTTTAAAATTCTTCCTGGAGTTATTTATGTGACAATTATCCCACGAGTATGTGAACTTGTGCTAAGATAATAGCAGTCCATAAAACAAAATGCATGTTTTCCTAAACTTTCCTCTTCCTCTTTTTAGAATTTTATAGAATCTTCTATCACACTGTTTGAATCTGACCTAGAAAGTGGGAAGTTTATTGACATTACAAATCAGGAAATTTCTGACTTAGAAGAAATTGGCTTTGGCAGTGAAATAAGATCCATTCACGTTAAAAGTGGAGTGTAAGTTGTCCCCTACTCTTAAGAACCTTGAGAGATTCTTTGGGTTTAAAATTATTGTTTTCTTGATTGAACATCACCTGTGTTCTTTTTTCTTTTTTCCCTTGCTAGATGGGTTGCCTACCAGCAGAAGTTCTTCTGTGGAGAGCAGTACATTTTAGAGAAAGGGAAATACAAATGCTTTTTTGATTGGGGAGGATCAAATAATATAATCATGTCGATACGACCTATCCAACTGGTGAGTGAAATATAAAGATAACCAGTGCCAGTGGCATGTAATAGTATGCAACTGAATAAGTGGGAAACACTGTTTTTTTTTTTTTTAACCTTTTACCCTGACAGTTTTTTAAATTGACAGTTAATAATTGCACATACTCATGGGATACATAGTGATGTTTTGATAGACATAATGGATAGTGATTAGATAAGGGTAATTATTAATATATCTATCATCTCAAACATTTGTCATTTGTGTTGGAAACATTCAATATACCCCTCCTGGCCATTTGAAACTATATAATAATGTTAACTATAGTCGTCCTGTAGTGGTATAGAATGCTAAAACTTACTTCTCTTATCTAGCTATAATTTTGTATCCTTTCACACTTTTTAAGAGTGGAATTTTTAAATTATGTGTATATATAGAGAAAATGAAACAGCATATGTGAATTTCTATAGACCACATAGAAAGCTAGTAGATACTAACACATGAATGAGATGGCTCTGTAATTTGATCAGTTCATTTGTTCAACAGCGTTTCTTTAGTCCTCTGATACACTGGACACTATGCTGATCACACCGGCGATAAAAGATGAATGAGACTTCCCTGATGAGTCTCAGTCTCTTAGGGGAGATAGATGTAGGGACAATTAATTATAGTACAATCAGTGAGAAAATAAAGTGTGTAGATTGTGCTGGGGGAGCAGAGGAAGGGAACACTCAGTGCCTGGGGATTTGGGGACCTTTTCACAGAAGAGGATGTGTTGAATGACAGCTTAAGGGATAAAAGCAATTTTTCCAGGCAGAAAGGGCATTTCACAAAGAGGGAATAATCTCCTTGTGTGCAAAGTCATGAAGTTGTTGAAAGAGTGTGGCCGGTTTGGATGATAACCAACACTGCAGAACAATAAGAGTGCCCATGAAATAATGGTCAGAAATTCACACTCCATCTTTGTAACGGGCCCTGGGGTAGGTTTTTCTTCCAGCTACAATATTATTCAAAATGAATTAGTCATAAGTACTAAAATTATAAGAGAATTCAGTAGGTTATGTGAAGGTTATAGACAGTTCAAATTATCTAGTAAATTGGTCAGACCATTAAAAAATTCTTTTTCAAAGGAAATTTTCAACACATTCAAAAAGGCAACTAAGATTATGAGATTATATTTTAAAAAATGTTTTAATATATTTTTCAGGAACCACTTGGAATAAATGAACCTCCACATTTGGTATGTTTAAAAATATTCTTAACTTGTAATTGTTAAATTATTTACTAAAAGCATTTATATCTTCTCTCTCAAATCTTTCTGTTTCCCTCAGATAACTTTTCTGTGTCTATAAGGCAGGGCAGTTTGTATTGTACACGGTACGTGCAAGCAGAAGAGTGCCCGTCTTTGTTAGCGATTGGTTTGGCCTGCGTTTGTCACAGATACTTTCATTTTCTCCTGACAGAGCTGCAGCTCTGACCATTTTGGGGTCATTTTGAACCTCTGCCACCTCTTTCTTGTTGCCCATCCTTTCTTCAGTGTCTCATTTTTGTTCGCAACATATTAAGCTGTCTTGGGAGGTGCAAATTTACCATGGAGAAATCACTGACTTGGCATGCTGATTACATGCATGTAGTTCTGATACCTGCATCAGAACAAATGTTTCTTCAATGAGCTAGTGAAGTTGAAACCCTAGGTTTTCATTTCTAGTGTGCTAATAATTTGAAGGGGATTGGGCAATCCTCTGGAGCCTACTGTCTGTTTATTATCTATTGAGGGCTAGAAATTGTGCCAATTTAATACTTATACTAACTCTGTGAGGTCAGTATTAATCCTGTTTATAGAAAACAAAACCAAGATTCAGAATTTAAGTAAGTCCCATATCACCCAACTAGAATTAGCAAAATAGACCTTTCTGATATCTGACTCCAGTTAACAAGACCACGTTTTCAGGGTCTTATATCAGAGAAGGACATATCATGATATGATCAGTACAGCTGTAGAGGGGGTGAGAGACATTGCTTTCTCTGTTTCATTTTAAATAACAAATTAAAAAAAAACTGCTGCCCAAAAGCCAAATATAGTGATTAATTTTAAATATTTAGCATTTGCTACCTTTGCATAATGCTCAATCTTTTTCTCTGAATGTCTGTGTTTCTCACATTCATGTCAGGGTTTGTATGTTTGAGACCAGCTTAGTTTAACCACGTTTCCATTCACAGTGCTTTCAGGTTTTATTATTTTCTGATTAGCTCAGGCCTATTGGGAGCATTTCCTTTCTGAATATAATTGGTTATTGTATTTAGAGACACTTCCTGCCAGATCTTTATTTTGAATTTCTGAAAACTCTCCACTGTGGGTTTTTAAAGAACTTTTTGAACCATGAATCAAAATAACATGAGTAGATTAAGAGAATTAAATAGGATGAATTTCAAACTATACATCTTTTGAGTTTTAACTACCAGTAAAAAAGTCCCATTCTTTTAAGCTCTGTTTCTCCCCCTCCTACCTCCCTGTTCCTTTTTTTATGGACTTCCTTGCTTGGGGAAGATTGCTGGGAGGATTTTCTTGATAGTACTTCCAGTCCAACTTGAAGAGAGAGGAAGCGGCAGAAAACGCCCAGAGAAATCAACCCAACTTCATTTTTCTGGGTATGGCTCAGTTATTGCCTTGTGAAATAAATGTTTCTGACAGGTACATGATAGCTGGATATTTAGTAACACATGAACAAAGCCTCCTCTGTTCACCCAGTGTCAAAGCTCTTGTTATTTTCAGTGGACCAAATTTTCAGACGTTTTTCTTGTTTATACTTACCTAAACATGAACAGGTCGTGGCTGACATACTGGTTCCATTCAGTTACTAGAAAGTATTTTCTCCTTCACAGGCAGTTATGACAGAGTGGCCATACAAATGCTGTGTTCAGATGGGGTACTTATGTACTTATTTTCCCTGTCTGAGGAATAAGGAGGAAGTTACATCTCAGGGTTCAAATCGAAGGGGTATTTGTTTTTTTATGCTGGGAATTTTAAGGGGAACCTCAAGCAACTTGAGAGGGGAAAAGCCAGAAAATGTATGCAAACAGAGATGACATATATCATGAGAGTTATGATAGTAAAATATGATTGCTCTGTAAGCATATTATGATGAGATACATCTTCCTTGGGATACTAGTACAACACCACCTTTTATGAAGAAGATTGTTTTTCTGCTAAGGCTAAAGTTCAGTCACTAAGTCCAGTTACCAACTCAAGATATACAGGATCATTATAGAGTTCTTCATTATTAGCAGGTGGCATTTTATTTTTTAATTTTTCCCCAAACAAAACAAAACCCAAAGAGAATGTGGATTATCTGCATAATGTCACATCTCTCTCTTAGCAAGTCCTGAATATCAGAAAGCTTACTAGATTAAATCTTCTGAAAGTAAATTTAGTTTTCAGGGGATGTTGTAGGCAGACACCATTCTCTAGCAATTCTAACCAGTTACCCACTGTGACTTAATCATGTACCTTGTGTTTCTAGAATCTTTTTCAAGTCCATTTGCAAATATAATTAAAAGCTTGTATTTCTTTAAATATTGAGCCCCTGTTCCGTTTTATACATGATTGTAGCCAAGAAAAGCAACTGGATATTTTCTTGTATTGGATGACTTAGCCTTACTCAACTGAAGTTTAAAGTAATCACAGGATCTATAATAGTTGTGCTTATAGGAAAATGACAGTTTTATGTAAATATCAGTAAGATTCAAGATCAATAAAATTCTTGTTGAAATTGTAATTGATGTGAGAAGTATATAACACAATATGAAAAAGGTATGATGTAGTAGAAGAATGGAAATAAAACTTTTCTGTAACATTTGGCATGCTTGTTAGAGGGAGGTCCAAAGGGCTGGAGAAAGGTTTATTTAGACATGGAAGAAAAGTTCTTCATAGAAACTATTTTAGTATTGGAGTAAATAAAATCACATTAAAAATGCTGCTGATGTTGTAGAATAAATTGAGCACAGCTTCCTGTTTGGTCAGTAGTTAAGTTTATGCGTTTTTAGTTTGTCAGATTAAAGACCTATTATGTATTATTCATGTATATCATAAGTGAAAATTACCTAGCAAAAAACATTTCTAGAAAATCTTCATCATAAAGTGGTGATAATTTCTGTCTCAAAGGGTAGTTCTAATGAAGAAATACAATAATATATATGAAAAGCAAACCAGTTACCACATGCATGCCTTTCCCCACCCCCTGCTTTCATACACTTACATTTGGGGAGCAGATAGGATTGAGACATGCCCACAAGGCACAGAGGGCTGGGTATAGTTTGAAAAAACTCATCTCTTGTTCATCTGACTGTTTGCCTAGGTTCTAAACTGTCTGTCTGAGATGTTTCGTATATTTAATCTGCATTGATTTGGAAAGGAAGCCAACACAGTGATTTATCCAGCTGGTTTCCCTCAGGACTTAATTTCTCCAAGATTCTGTCACTTAATTTCACCAAGTGTAGAAACCACAATTTAATCATTATAATTAGTAAAGCAGAGTTGGTTTCTGTGTGGATGATCCTCAGAACATTATTATGAGAATTGTCCTATTCTGAGGCATTTATAAGGAGATCAAAATGAGGCATTATTTTGGCAGGGATGGTCTAATTTTGAGTGAACCATATACTACATCTCATCGGGGGATTAAAAATAAACTCAGATAAGCGTTAAACCCAGTTTTTTAAGTTAGACCATTTTAAACCATCAAATTAAAAAGATATTTTATGACAGATTATTTCTGTGTATGTGTATGAATTTTAATTAATTTTTCTGGGTATGAAGACAGACAAAAAACTAGAGGTGGCTACTATGTACACCATCTAATAAATGCATTGTCAGTTGTCCAAGATTTGATGTTTTGTGGTGAAATGATGAAGTATAAATCTTAAACTTAGCAATATGAAATTAATTCATTCAGCAAACCAAGAGTACAGGTAGTGAACAAGACAGTATGGTCTCTGTTCTTATGTGGCTTTTCTGATTCTTATTGTGAATTAAGATAATATTTGCATGCAAGAGAAATTTATCTATATTTTTGGAGTTTAAAAATGATTTGCTTTTTTAGCCTCATGTTTTATAAACCTTTAAGTTAAAAAACATAAGTCTATCTTGTTTTGGACTTTCTTTTTCTTGCTGTCCTCTCCCTGTGTTTACCAGAAGGACTCTGACAGAAACTTGCTGGACACATCACTTTATGGCAGGGAGATGCTTGGTGTCTTAATGCTGCAAGTATAGCGTGGTTTCACAGTAGGAGGCGTGTTGTGCAAGCCGCAGCAGGTCCTGGGGGAATCGCTTCTCTTACTTCCCTGGTTTTGGCTGATCTTTGATATCAGACCAAGTACCGTCAGAGCAGAATGAGATAGCCACGAAACAATTCTTCTAAGAGAGGACCCTTGGGAAGATGAGGGAGGTGAATGTCAGCTGCTCAGAGAGTCCTTGTTCTGGATGGCAGCATAAGCAGGAGAAAGGGTGATGCTGCGGATCGTTCATTCTGACGCGTCCGCTGCTGCAGTGCAGGCCTGTCAGTGTGGGGTGGACCTGTGGGCCATGTTATTTCAAGTCTCCACTGTATTATGAAATATTTATAGGGCTCATTAATTTTTTCTTTCCTATTATAGATCGGAGGCCACTGGAGTTGCAGATTATTATATCTCTGGTCTAAAGGGAATTATAGTTGAGATTTCATGGATTTTTCTTGGCAAAAAGGACTAAAGTAGAAATGTGGTTGTATATAATTGTAAGCTATACATTTCAGGTCTTCTTATCAGAAAACTGAAGCCTATAAGCTGAAATACCTGAGACAGACATCTTTCTTTCTTCACCATAAATCTTCCACTAATCCCATCATTATTATCTTCCCCACCATCTGCTCCTGTGCTCTCACAGGCATTCTTGTGAGCATGCGCTCATGCTCTCTTCTCTCCTTTATTAACTCTGGATCAGGGAGACCTGAGAGAGAAAAGACATTACCATCTATCCCCATTCTATTCTAAACCTCTTCCGTGGTTAGCACTAAATCACTTACTGTTTTATACATCTAGTCTCACCACAGGGCATAATAATATGACGGACAAGGTCCACATTTCAGTGGAGGATGGATTCTGATTTACTCTTATCAGCAGAATTGTCTTCTAGGCCTCTGTGCCCACAATGTGGTACAAAGGACAGATGAAAATAGTAAATAAATGGCGACATTTCATTCCTGGAAACATGTTTTAAAAAGAGCTAGTTTAAGGAGAATGTCATCATCCTTAACATAAATTCATTGATAATAGATAAAAAACAAATCTAACATTTTGCTGAATTTTTAAGTATGTGATATTAAAGGTTGTTATTTGTGATGATGTCAAATAATTGTTTTCCGTTTAATTATTATTGTGTTGTTGTTCTTGTAGCTCAAAGCATTCAGTAAACCAGGGTTTCAAGGTGAATGTATAGATTTTACGAAAGAAGTATCTAATTTGACTTCATTTACACCATGTTCTTTTAAAGTTCTTCGGGGATGGTAAGTGTGCTTATTAAGTGTTTTCTATTATTTATTAACTGAATTTCTTTTAAATTTACAGAGATTTGACTTGTTTTATGTTTTGCATGCACATGAATTTTTGAGATTTTTCTTTTTTAGGCATTGGTTAGCTGCTAATTAGCCTATATTTTTTGAATATGTATTTTGAGTCATCATAGAATACAGAAAAACAGAGTGCTGATTAACCCACTTTGGGAGCCTTTTATGATTTTTTTTCTCACTGTTAAATTATTTCCTAAATATTTTGAATGTTGATATTGTATGTTCCCTATATAGCACAACAAAATGCTATAAAAAAATAGTGTTTTTGTCCATGTAAGGTGTATTACTTCTAACTTTATTTTTTTACCTTTTTGTTTGTTTAAGGTTTTAATTATTCCCATTTCACAGGTGAGGAAACCAGATTCAGAGTTAGACTTTCTCAAGATCACATACCAAGTGTCAAACCCAGGATTGCTTTGGTAGTTTTTTTGTTTTGTTTTGGTTTGGTTTTTTTAAGGTTTGAATCTTACAGTCTTCTAACTACAACAAGATACTGGATCTTTCTCATAGGTATATGAAACTGTATATGATTTTCAAGACTAAAATATATTCTGTCACTTTTTTATTGTGGTAAAATGTACGTAACATAAAATTTACCATTTTAACCATTTTTAAGTGTACAGTTCGCTGGCATCTCTATGTCCCAAATATCTACCTAATAACCTATCCAAGTCTCTAAATTCTTCCTTCAAAATATCTTGGGTTTGTCAATTCTCCTCCCTTCTTTCTTGGGCCGTTAGAGACCTAGATCTTCTGTTTTTCACTTGGGGAACTTCAGTCTTCTAATTACCCCCCTGCTCCCGTGTTTTCTTATTTCCAGTGTTTACCATCAGCCATAGTCCAGTTATTTGTCTCAAAATCCATTTTAATATTTTTACTAGTCTGACTGAATCCCCACTGACATTCTCTAGTACCAGTCAAGCCAAGTTCAACCTCCTCCTTTTCCAGGCTTTCCCATCAACAGGTCCATCTCCATCCTGTCCTCATTACTGTCCCCCTCTCCTCCCCTCCCTTCTTTTAACATTTGTTCAGCCATTTGTTTTGCTTTTTACCCTCTATACCAGGGGTCAGCAAAGTATATATAAAAGGCCCGATAGTAAATATTTTCGACTTTGGTAGTAAATAAATCAAGCAGTCTTTCCCCTCTCATATTTCCTATAGCTCTTCTGCAGTTCAATAACAAACACAAAGCTCTCTTTGTGTTCATTATTAGACTGCCATTGTGTGTAGCACAAAAGCAGCCACAGACAATGCACAGACCAACAGGCATGGCTGTGTTCCAATGAAACTTTATTTATAGACATTGAAATTTGAATTGTATATAACATTTACATGTCATGAGGCAGTCTTAATTTTTTTTAAACCCTTCAAAAATGTAAAAACCAGTCTTAGCTTATGGACTGTATGAAAACAGGCAGTGGGGCAGCTTTGGGCCACATGCTGTAGTTTGCTAACCTCTGCTCCACACCAAAGGGCATAGGTCTCTGGTACATCTAGCCAGCAGATGTCATTCCTTTGGCCTACACGCTGGGTTAAAAAAAATTTTTACCAATATTTATGTTTAGGATATATTTCAGAAGAACCTGTTTTCACTTTCCCTTTAAAAGACCTTGGGAAAGTTTTTATCTTTATCAAGAATTGCTGGCATTGACTAGATTGTGCGTGTGCTCCCAAGTGTGCCGTAGTCACTACCATTTCCAATTGTTTTCACCTGCTACATTGATCGTTTGCATTACCTGTCTGGTCTCCTGCATGTATGTAAGTTTGTGACCCCTGCTTAATATTAATCCAAATATATCCTTTAAGGTTCAGTCCATCCCCATTCTTTCTGTTAACCTTCTTGATTAATCCTAAATCAAGCAGTCTGTTCCCTCTCATATTTCCTATAGCTTTTCTGCTTTGAGCCCCTTTGTATTTGTTAATGTTTGGATACTTACCTCTAAAAAAGGATATGAGAGTTTTACAACATCAAAACACATAAAACAGGGCACTAAATTTAAATGGATTATCTGCAACTCTTTGGTAAGAGAGAAATATATGTATCAAGGACCTGAAATAATTTTGTTACTGTTATTTGGCTCTGAGTTTCTTCTCCCCTAAGATAAAATATTTTGCAAGATTTAGATTCATTTTCTGTTAATAAGAAGCATTGAAGAGCTTTCTGGAGGAAAATATGTTTTTCCTAATACTTACGTCTAGGACAAATTAGTCACAAGTGTCTCTTCATGTAGGAAATATACAACCCAAGTTTAATAAAAGAGTACAAGAACCTTGGTGAATATGTAAGCACCTGGGATGCTTGAGAGACTTGAATTTGAACCCAGTTCCACCATTTCCCAGCTATGTAAATTGAGACTGATTGGTTGATCTCTATGAACCTCAGTTTCCTCATCTGTAAAGCAGAGATAATAATAGTACCTCAAAGGATTCTTATAAGGACTAAGTAAAACAATGTACACAAAGGGCTTAGCCTTATGCCTGACACATTGACAACCTTTGATAATTGTTGGCTATAAAATGCTTATTACATAAAATACATGATAATAAATTATAATGTCACAAAGCATTTCTGTGGTTACCTAAAGATAACCTGGTATAGCTAGAGTACAGTCCTAGTGATAAATTATAGGGCTAGAACTTAAACACAACAAAAATAAATTAGTAATAGCCAGTTAATGTATCCCTTGGGCTCCTTCTTTTCAAAAGGGCGTTTCTTAACTTTTGTTGAGTGCTGTATTGAACATAACTCACAAAGATTTCTAAAGCGTTTTTAAAAAAATTTCTGTTAGCCGTCAGATGTCAGGTGACAGATTTTATGTACCCTCATGTGAGTTTAGAAGTCTAGCTTCTACACTCACCCAGACCAAATACAAGCTCATCATTAAATAAGGGTACAAAAAATTTTCAGTTTTTTTGGGGGAGTTTCCCAAAAAAGACTTCTAATCGGTTCAAGTACTTAATAACCACCATAATTTGATCCCAAAGTTTTATACTTGAAAACACTGAAATAAAGAAATGTCTTTAGCTTAAAGCAGATGTCTTCTTATTTTAAATTTCAGCTCTATCATTTAATAGTTGGGGGAACCTTGGGCAGATCACCTCACCTTTCCAATCCTTAGTTTTGTTACCTGTAAAAATGAGATATGTTTCTGACTCACGGAATTCTTGAGAGCACAATGAAATAATACATGTCAAGTACCTTGCCTAATGCCTGGCACACGGTGAGCAGTCAGTGAATGACAGTGACAGCTGTTGTTTACTGATGCTGGTCAGCACCATGGCTTCTGTGTCCTACGCCCACCCCGGTTCCCACAGCATGATGATGAGCCTTCGCTGCCAACTGAATGCAATCTGACTGACTGTCTTACTGCTTTGTTTTTAGCTGGCTCCTGTATTACCAAGAGGGCATTTTTGATAATCAGTGTGTATTAGAAGAAGGCCTCTATGCCGACCTCACTTCCTGTGGCTGCCCAGCATCTAGAGTCAAATCTCTCAAGCCCATTGACTATGTAAGTACTTTGCTCAGGGCACATTAGAGACTCTTTTTCTTGTCCAGTGTTATTACCACAGATGATAATATAAAGTTGGAAGAAATGATACAAAGGGAAATATCAAAAATATGAATAATTTATTTATTGGTTATAAAATTGAGGTTCACTCATAAAACCCAAACAAAATGTAATATTGATATTTTCCTTTTTTTTTTTTAAAGCAGGAGTGCAAAACTCAAGAACTAGAGTAATATAGACTTGGGCTTAAATCCCAGTTTGATACTTTAACCAGATTGGCAAAGTTACTTGGTTTTCTCTTGGCCTTACTTTACAAGGCCATTGGGATATTAAATGAGTTGATGCTTGTAAAGTGTCCAGCATGTGGTGAATACTCAATCAGTATTAGCTATTAGAACCATAGTCATTATTGTTATAGCTGCTAAAATATAAAAGTAATAACCTGACCACCGTACAATTCTATTAGATAAGTCATATGACAATTTGTCTGCTACTCAGGTTTATAATGTCATTTTAAGGCATGGACCACCACTGGTATTGATTTCAAACCTTGTTTTGGGGAACCAAGGCTTTCTGCCTGGTGTGTGCAGAATTATCTGGGTCATCTTGGAGCCCGTATTTATAGAAGAAGTAGGTTCTCCTTTTCAACACATTTATTCAGAATTTTAAATGTGAGAAAAGCAGGATCTGGGTGTCTGCACAGAGGAAGTAGTGAAGATCTCGGATATTTTCAAGATATGTAGTTACGACAATTCCCTAGGGACATGTTTGGTCGAAGCCTGAGTTTTACATGGAGCTGATTAGAAGCCCTGGGTAGTACTAGGAATGACTCAGACTTTTTGGCCAGAGCTGACTCCGGGGATAATGGTCATACTCAGGAGCTTTGATCTCAGCCTAAACAATGTGGTCGTGTTGTCAAAACCACAGGGGTTTTGGTCTAGGTTCAGTTACTTCTTGCATAAAAATCCAATTATTGAGACAATGAGGATTGTCAAGGAAGAAAGAAATCTTTAATACGACAGACCTCTTGTTGGGAGAACAGGAGCAGCTGCCTCAAATTTCTCTCTCCAACTAAGGGGTATCATGGACTTTGAAGGAGGAGCCACATGCCTTGGGGGTGGCTGCTGTGTATCTCACAAGGGGCCATGTGCATAGGGTGCAGGTTGAGGGGGATGATAAATCTTGGCGGCAGGAAGTCTGCCCTGGGGCCTTCATAATCTCAACTCCTTTGTTTTATGGAAAATCCATCATTTCAGGCAGGTGGTTCATGCCTATAATCTCAGAACTTTGGGAGGCTGAGATAGGAGGATCACTTGAAGCCAGGAGTTCAAGTCCATCATTTCTGGTAAACAACTCAAAGGGTCAAGTAGTTAGTTAAGGGAGAGGATTATAAAAATCATAAAGGGGTACACAGAGCTGGTTACAGTGCTATTTTACAAGGCATTCTTGGATAGAGTACTCTTGATATCATGCTAAGAATAGAATCTTGGCTAAGGAACAAGAACAGAAATAGAGTCCTTGGTCACACTCAGTAGCCCTGTCGACACCAACTTGGAAAGAATAAGTGGCTACTGATGCTTCCTGTCTGTAGGAGGAAAACTGGTTAAAAAAAAAAAAAAAAGAATGTGATCTGGTTGATCTGGTAAGTATTCACAGGTTTTGATCATGCTGAAAAGGGCATTGGAAAGTAGTCTACATTTACTGGAAAAGGAATTTTCTTAGCAATTTTTAGTGGCCAAATTAACAAGCAGATACTTTATTTGGTATTAACTCTAAAAGCAAAAGATATAAGTCTAAATATGAAAGTACTATCTTGAAAGGATT
This sequence comes from Eulemur rufifrons, assembly GCF_041146395.1. Lineage (NCBI taxonomy): Eukaryota > Metazoa > Chordata > Mammalia > Primates > Lemuridae > Eulemur > Eulemur rufifrons. Next base: position 43,879,855 of record NC_090989.1, read on the forward strand.
TTGTAGGACTCTAAATTCAGTAAACTAAACCAACTAAGTTTCTAGGGAGGGCATTTTAGAAACAGGGTCAAAATTAAGGAGTGTTACTGTTTTTGTTTGCAGAGTTATAATTCCTTGTATACATGAAGTGTAAAATAAATAATTAACGATTGGGAGTGAAAATATGCAGAGAGAAAGAAATGTTTTTGGTTAAGTTGTCGTGTGCAGTTGCTTGTCTTTAGTTTTGGTCCTGTGGAATCCAGGCAGTGTGGGTGAAGGTGCCTATTGGGAAGACTTGAAATCTATAGACATTTCACTTTAAGAACCAGTTAAGGAGTATATTCAGTTTAGGTAAGGGCAGTACATTAGTTTTCTTAATGCCTTTTCATAGTATATTTTAAATCTTTGAATGGTCTTTGCTGAAGACGTGTTAGGGCAGCAGGTTTGGTGTTGGAATGGAAGGAGTATGAGATGAGGTTGGGTAACCCAGCAGAGATCCAGATTGACCATGAAGACTTGGGGGGAAAGGCGGTACATGAGCAATCTATGTAACCTGCAATTCTGTATCCCCCATAACAATAAGATGAAATAAAAAAAAAAAAGAAGCCTCAACAGGTCGCACTGGCTTGGTGAAGTCAGCCCCGAGGTTCTGAGTTGATTGGACATAGGAGATTGATATGTAAAACAGAGGTTGATTTAGTGATTTGTACAAAGTGGATTCTAGTGACTGGAATGAATTCTTGACAGTTCTGTCCTGGGCATTTTTGTGCCTCTCTGGAAGAACATGAGAAACTGAATTAGTCATCAGAAGGTTATTTATTGAGCATAATAGTTGGGTAAAATTAGGTAGATTTTACCTAATTTTACCTACCTAAGATGTCTTGAGATTAGCATACAGGCTAACATTGCTCCCCCCAAAAGAGACTCCTGCCACTCTACAGGTCACAGCCACTCACATCCTCCAGATTCTGTGTCTCCTTTCCCTGTGCAGTGTTAGACATACTCTGCCTGTTCTGCTTCTCAGATTCCTTCTGCGTCCTCTCTCCCCCTACTCTTGCCTTAGGGATTGATATGTCTTTTTCTATAGATTTGTTAATACTACTGCCTATGCCACAATCCAGCGGCATTCTGGATTTGTTCCAGGAAATGTTTCTGTCCACTTGAGTTGACTTTATGTATGAGCCAATCTTTTGATATTTCTTTTGTTAGCTAAAACTGAAAAATTCCGAGGGAGTTTCCTACAGTTGGCATTCCCAGACATGCTATGACTTAGTGCATAAGTGTCAAAGTGGTGTAATACTGAGGAGCCTTAAGACTTCATCTTCATACAAGATCAGTATGTTTTGCAAGTGACAGTTTGCACTAGGCTAACTTCTGTTGGTGCAGATGTATGTTGCATTCTAGAGGATGCATAATTTGCAATGCCACAGTCATTTTACAGTGAAAGGAGCTGGGAGCATAGTTTATAGTTCTGCTTCTCACTAATGTGACCTTGGGAAAAATCTCTTAATTTATTTAGGCCTCCGTTAACTCATCTGTAAAGAAGCTATTGGAACAGATATTTTCAAATCATGGACAGCCTCCATTTCTGTTGTAAATAAGAAATATCCTCATCGTATTTCTAATCAGACATGAAAAAGAGTCTATCCAGCCTTAGGATTCACATGGTTGGAGGGAACACGATCATGTATTAGCTTTCACAACAGCCCCCAGAATCTCAGTGGTTTGTAACAACAGACACTTTTCCCCCCCACATTTTGTCTCAGCAACTGCAGGACAGTTGTTTGGCCTCCACTCTGGGTTATAAGTTGGTTCCAGATACACTTTTGGTATGTACTTTGTTTTAGGACCAGGCTAATGGTAGCACCTCCTAGTGGGGACATGCCTATTTTCATGACAGTGAGAAAGAGGAAGAGAGACCCCAACCATAGAAACGCATTTGAAGCTTCTGGTCAGATATGACACCACTGTGTCCATTCACATTCTATTACCAAAAGCAAATCATAAAACCAAGCCAGACCTCAAGCAGGCAGGGGAATAGTCTCCTCATCTTTCTCCTTAGATAAGGGTACAGTTGACAGAGTAAATATATTTAAGCAATAATACAATCTATCAGAGATGTATAAACGCATAGAACTATTCTCTTACCAGATTTTGGGAGAAATAAAATTTTAATAAATTTTGTGTATATTCTTCTCTCTGTCATCATAACAGAGCTAACCTCCTTTTAAATAAAAAGATTGTTTTTGAGGTTCATTTTCAGTGACAGCCTGGAGGTAGTTTGGTGGCTGTCAAATGAAGTGTATGATAGACAAGAAGAGGACACTACCTCAGAATATGGTCCACAGTGCCCCTTCAGAATTAATTTAGAATTTTAAAATCATCAGGTAATTTAATATTCGGAAATTTAATTTAACCACACCAAGATGATTCTGTGTAAGCATCTGGGAAAAATAATACCAAATTAAGTAGCCTAGTGTCGGAAAAGTGAACTAAGGCCCAGGATTTTCCTCAGGCTCTTCACAAGATGTAATTGTATTTCTGGAAAAGTGTGTCTGATAATAAACCTGAATATCTATTTCAAACATAGTGGATAGGTTTCTTTGATTTGTTTCCTTTTAGGGTTTTCAGCAACCTTGGTTTGGTAACAGTTTGTTTAACAGTGATTACAAGAGGACCTTTTAAGATGAAAGGGATTGATACTAGGCTTAGCAGAGCTTAAGTGTTTTGTTTGGCATTCTATATTTAGAAATAATCATACCAGATGTGAAAGATCAACAAGACGACAAAAAGGCCAAAGATGATGATTGGGACATTGAGTGTTGCGTTCTATGAGTGGAAAACACAACTGATCAGTAATTTTGTAGAAGAAAGTTTAAAAGTATTCTATTTCACTTTGATCAAATAAAAAGATTTAAAGTGGATGAATTGTATAGCATTTATAATTATTAATGTACAGCATTTATAATATTTCTGAATTGCTGAATATATATTTTAGATTTATTTATTCAACATAAATGTTAAACATCTGCTATACACCAAATATTGTGCTAAGTATTGCACATGAATGAAAAAAATTAGATAACACATAGTGAACTTGTGTCATCATATCCAAATGTCATTTTCCTCCTGGCCCCTCAAGTGTAGATGTTTCCCAGAGATCTATTCTTGGCCTTTTCTCTCTTGTACTTGGAAATTTCCATTATCATAACTTCAGCTCTCACCCTCATCAATGAAGGGGATGATTCTCATATCTTTAGAGTGAGCAGTAGTCTATTGTTCCCTGAGCTCCATTCCCAGATTCCTAGTGGGTCTTCATCAGCATGTTCTACCAGCAACACATTTTCCTCTTAGAATTGTTCTTCTTTTATTCCCTATTTATGTTGAAAGACATCATCAACTCCTATCATCTAGTCTTACAGTCTTCAGCTTTGATTTTCCCTGCTTCATGATTTCCAACATTCAGTTAGTCTCTAAGTATTAGCTATTCTACTCCTATGACGTATCTTTTTTTTCCCACTTATTTGTATATATTCATGGGAACAAGTACAATTTTGATACATTGATACATTTCACTGTGGTGAAGTCAGGGCCTTCAGTGCATACATCACTGAAGCAACACATATTGTATCCACCAAGCAACATCCCCTCATCTCCCCCATTCCTGCCACCCTTCTGAGTCTCCATTGTCCATCGTTCCACACTCTGCTTCCATGTGTACACATTATTAAGCTCCTACTTACAGGAGAGAACATAGGGTATATGGCTTTCTATGTCTGAGTGGTTTCACTTAAGATAATGGCCTCCAGTTCCATTCATGTTGCTGCAAAAGACATGATTTCATTCTCTTTTATGGCTGAATAGTATTCCCTTGTGTATAAATACCACATTTTCTTTATCCAGTCCTCCACTGATGGACATTTAGGTTGATTCCATATATTTTCTATTGTGAATAGTGTTTTGATATATGAGTGCAAATACCTTTTTTTGTATATCAATTTCTTTTCCTTTCAGTAGATATCCAGAAGTGGGATTGGTGGATCATATGATAGTACTATTTTTAGTTCTTTGAGAAATCTCCCTATTGGTTTTCGCAGAGGTTGCACTAGTTTACATTTCCAACAACAGTGTATAAGCATTCCCTTTTCTCTGCATCCTCACCAACATCTGTTATTTTTGTCCTGTTACTAATAGCCATTCTGATTGATGTAAGATGGTATCTCATAGTGGCTTTAATTTGCATGTTTCTGATGATTAGTGATGTTGAACATTGTTTTTATGCTTTTTTGTCATTTGTCATCTTGAAAAATGCATGTTCATGTCCTGAGCCCACTTTTTAATGAAGTTAGTTGTTTTTTCATTGTTGTTGAGTTGTTTGAGTTCTGTAAATAATGGATATTAGTCCCCGATTGGATGTATAGTTTGCAAATATGTTCTCCCATTCTGTAGGTTGTCTGTTCACTCTGTTGGTTATTTCTTTTTCTGTGCAGAAGCTTTGTAGTTTACTTAAGTCCCATGTGTTTGGTTTTGGTTTTGATGCCTGTGCTTTTGAGGTCTTGGCCGTGAATTCTTTGCCTAGACCAACGTCCAGAAGAGTTTTCCCTAGGTTTTCTTCTAGTATTTTTATAGTTTCAGGTATGACGTGTCTTAAATTTTTCCTGTCATCTCCTTCTCACTTCCATGACCAAGTTTAGAGCCTCTCATTCTGTCTTTCCCAAACTAATGTGATGGTTACTTATGTGATTTTCTTCTTTTGGCTCTTTCTTCTTCAGTTCATCTTATTTGCAGCTTTGAGCATGTAACCTTCTGATAAAGTCCATACTCTGAGATAGTGTCAGACCTACTTTTCCAATCATGTATCCTGTTCACAAAGCACCCCTCCGCCTTCCCAATATCTTCCTTCAACTTTCTCTATTTATGTCGTTCAGGTGGCAACTTAAAATATACTTTTTCTTTCCCCTATCGAAATCCTTTATGATATAGATGGAATGACCCCAATTCTAGAAAGCCTTCAATAATCCTCATTTCTTAATATGATTTTCCTCTGCCCTGAGTATTCTCTGTATCTCAAGATGCTTTTCACTTTCTACCTTTCATCACACCTGCTGAACCTGTGAAACCACTGAGGGCATGATCTATATTTATCATAGCTTTGAATTCTTTCACCCCTGTGTCCTCTCTAGGTGCCATAACAATATCAAGAATCTGTTACATAACAAGTAGACTAAATAAACTAAGTCATTCAGGCCTAAACATTACAATCAGTACTTACATAAAGTTTGTTCTTCCACTTCAGCGCATTCTATAAGAGGGGTTGTACTTTGTCTTATCCACTTACAATGTTGTAACAGTAGCTTTAGAAATTGGGGGGTGGGTGGGGAACCTAATTTAAAAAATAGTAACTTACAATGGTCAGCTACTGATGAGATGAGACTGGATATTAAAAAGTAATGGTACGTATAGACAAGAACAGGATACATGAGTAACTAACTGTTGATTGACCTAAGAAGGAAGGTAACTGAGTTTCAAACTACCTTGGAAGATGTTTAAGCACTGGCCCACTAGTGTGTGGGGTAACCTGCAGTTATTGCATTTCCATGGGAGCAATAATCTGCTTGTTGCTTCTGTAATGTCTCCATGGAGGTTTGGCATGGAAGTTTGGCCTTTTTTGAAGTAATAATCCAGTCCTGGCAGCTACAAGCAGGCAAAGCCAAAGAAACATCTTAACAAGAGGCTGTAGAAAAACTTCAGATGACATTAAGACTGTGATGACATAAATGATCTTAAGAGTGTAGAATAAGAATTGGCAAGACAGTGATTCCTTCTGTGCGAGGATACTGAAAAGGCACAGCTACAAATAGAGGAAGACTGTAAATCCAACTTCACAATGAAAAGGAGCAATGAGTTTATAAAGTGTAGAAGAATTTGGTTACTATTAAAGCTTTTAGCTTAATAGTTAGTTAATGGTATTAACTATTGTGCACATTTTGAAAACGAAGGCCAACAGAAACCTACAGTAAACATCACACTTCTTCGTGTGACATTTGAAGTAGTTCTTTTTAAATTCAGGCAGAAGACAAAGATCTCTATTGTCACTACTCTATTCAACAGTGTTCTGGAATCCTGGCCAATAAAAAAAAATCTAAAAAATAAGATTAAAGCAAAAAAGAATATAAAGGAAAACAAAACTGAGAAGAGCATATACAGTTTAAATTATAAATTATTAGAGTTAATGTGAATTTTTAAAAAGTTGCCAGATACAAGGTAAATAGCAATTAAACTATAGGGTGCTTAGGAATAAATCTGACACATAGCAGTGAGATTTTTCTGAGGAAAATTATAAAAACTTTATTGAAGGACATAAAAGATGGAGAAATATAATCTTTTATAGATAAAATGACTCAATATTATAAGCATATGGTCTTCCTCAAATTAATAGTATTTTAGGCTTATAAATTAATAGTATTTTAATAGTATTTTAGGTTTATAGGTCTTTTGTCTTTTTGGGAGGTGGAGTTGGCGTGGGGGCGGGGGGGGGGTGGGAGGGGGGTTGGCTTATTCTAAAATTAATCTGGGAAAGATACAGGTCCAGAATAGCCAAGATAATTTTTAAGAACAGCAGGAAGGACAAATTTCTCTAAGGAATAGTCTGTGTATCCTGTCTATAATTTCTCACCACTTGTTCTTCAACCTTTATGACCTAGATTCCACTCCTTCTCTCTGACCTGTCCTTGAACCATCTGCCTCCTGAGTGCCAGTTCCAAACAGCCTCTTCTCAGTCACCCTCTTCCTCAACGTGGGAAGAGTTTGATGTTATGGGAAAAACCTTCCTTACAATATTCTCTCCCCTTGACTTCCATAATGTAAAGGGGGCTCTGTTTTGACTCTGCTCACCCGGTTCATTTGTTCCATCACCTCCACCTTCTGTCTTTCATCCCACCCACCAGTGTGTGTCCCTGCAGTCCTGTGTCCTCCTTCCATTTCCATTTCCTCACCTGTGCTTCCAGTTATTACCCAAATTCTGGGAGTTCCTAAACTCAACCTCTTTATGCCTGGTCTTTTCCCTAAACTCCAGATCAAAAGGACCAGTGTGTGTTGGGCATCTGTGTTAAGGTTATCCTGTCTCTATCTCAAAATTAAAACATCCAGTTCTAAATATAAGTTCTTAACTCCTGGGCATGCTTTTCCTCCCTACTTCCTTATATATGGAAAATTATGCCACCATGTTCCCAGCTGCAACTTTTCACAACTTTCCCCTCACTTACTCATTCATTTGCCTTAGTGTGTCTGTTTTACCACCATGATGGCTTTCCTGACCATCCCTCATTCCTCACCTTCCTCCCATCCCTCTGGTTCTCTCTTTCTTTGCTTTCACATATTCTACCAGTGTACTGGTGGTATTACTTCCATTCTCTCTATTCTTTACTCAAGTTGTTGCCAAATAAATTTCTTGAATGCTGTTTTAAAAAAAATGCACATGCAAACATATGCATAATAATCAACGATTTAAATTTTTGAATAATATATTTCCATGGTTCACAAATCAAAAAGTACCAAAAGGCATTCAGTGAAAAACTCTCCCCCATTTGCGCCCTTTATCTTCTCACATACTATCTTCCCAACAGGTAGTCATTGTTACTCGATTTGTATTTATTTTTTTAGAAATTTTTAAATGTGTATACAAGCACATATGTGTGTGCATAAATTTTCCTTTTCTACATGAAATATGCTGTTTTGCATTGTTCTTCACTTTGTATTTGCCTCTAAAGAATAGATCCTGGTTCTCTTTCTACAAAGAGCTCCTCATTCTTTTTTTTTTATAGCTGTATAGGATTCTTCTGTGAATGTACCCTAATTTATTTAACCAGTCCCCTCTTGATGGGCATTTAAATCATCCCCCATCCTTCACTATTCCCAGCACTGCTACAAGGAATAGCTCTTTGATAAGTCATTTTGCTCTCATGTGAGGTCACTTGTGAAAGCCAATTGTTTTCTGTTTATTCACTGTTCTCTGACCCTCCACAGTCCTTGCTCCTCGTTCTCTGCTTCTCGTGTGCCAAGTTGCAGATACCTCTGCCCACTCTCAGTCCTTAGTTCAGAAGCTTCAAGGACTCTCCCCATCGGCAATAAGTCTCTCTGCCCTGTCAGTGTGGGACAGGAGGCAGGCAACTCCATGCACAGTGACAGACAGTGGGAGCACTTGACACTATTTCCTGTTGGACCCTGTCTTCTGGTGAAATGGGTCTACTTGCCGTTCCTCCATGTCCCATGTGTTTCTGTCTCCCTCGCTTTGCGTAGAGGGCCTTCCCCCTGTTCTCTGTCTGCCTTCCAAATCCATTGCATCCTTTGAGACTGAGCTCACACGCCACCATATCCATGAAGCTGCCTTGATTCCTGCTCCCTTCTGCTAAAAATAATTTAGCCTTTTAATGAGCACTCTTAAAGGGCATATCCTTTTCTACCCTGGGTTATGTTACAATATCTGTGCAATTCTCTTAATTTAGCTACTTGTTAGTAATGCCCAAGACACAAGGATGGTGCCTTGTTTTGATTTCTCATCCCCAAAAGTCTCTTAGCATGGTATCTTACATATACTAATGAATGAAAAAAAAGAGCAATATTGAGTCTATTTTCGTCTAATGTAATGGGTTGAGGGAATACTTACTTTTAATGCAGAAATCACCACTGTTCCGGTGCATTCTAGCAATTTTTTTAAATTGAAGTTGCCTTTTTCCTCCCTCCTAGGAATATTTTTTAAGAGGTTAGAGCCATAAAGTCTTGCATTCCCAGTGATTGCTCCTTTGACCCCCTGGGAAATGAGGGTGCCATGTCATTCCATATTTATTCTGTTGCCAGATAAAAGCTTTCACAGGACTAGTTTGTAGTCCATATTACAGCACCACAAGACCTTAATATGTGATTTGTAACCAAGTGTCACTTTTTCTTGTGTCTATTTTTATTATGAGATTGATTGCTTTTCTGATAGCTTCAGTTTTAATTTACAAAAAGCATATTAAAATTATTAATAGAATCTAATCTTGCCAGTGTAGTTTTGACTGTACTGTCCTTAGAAGATAGAGCAGTAAACTCTATGCATTTGAGAATACAAGGGATCCAGGGGACCCTGAGTTCAGACTGAGATGTCACTGAGGTATGGCCACCCCATATGGTAATGCTTTCTCTTTTCTGTGCTATTAGGTTTTTGAAGAACCCTCCATCAGCCTTTTTGCTCTGGAACATTGTGAGGGAAGGGAGTTACATCTAGAAGAGGCCGTGAACTCTGTTCTGAACAAGGACCTGCACTTCTACACCCAGTCTGTGTGGGTTAAAAGTGGACTGTAAGTATGGGAGAAGGGCTTGGTCTCACTTGGTCACTGTTTGGGGACAGAGTTGCACAGTTGCTTTTTATTTGCCCAGTGCTGTTATTTTGGTCTGATGGTGCTCTTACTCCTTTTATCGCTCGATGCAGTAGTTTCTGTTTAAATAAGAGAAGACTGTGAACCTTGTCTAGTATGTGATAGTCTGCAGTGGCCTGGGGGAAGAGCCCTTTGGGAGAGAAGGGCCACCTCATGGTCAGAGTATGTGTCCTAGAGTAGGTCAACCAGATGGCTTTACCCACTTGAGCCAACTTTCCTTTCGGGAGAAATTTCAGTAGGTCAGCAACTTTCACTGGTTAAGGCCATTGCCCGCTTAAGGCAAATGACCGTTGGCAAAATTAAGAGTGTTTTATTAAAAGTGTTTGTATTTTGATTTGACAGTATGTTTATTCTGGAGCAGTTCCCCGCAGGGTACTCATTTTCATGTGGACTATGCTAGTTGACCTAGCCTGCCTACCACTGTTGTTCATTTAGGCTGTCAGTCAGAGTGGATCCAAGTTGTGTGGGGCCTGTGCTTTTACAATCTGGGAAGCTGCCTTTAAGAAAAAATACATTATGGGTACAAAAATTATTAATAGGTATTGAACGTATTAATTTAGAACACAAATGGTCAGAGGCCTACAAGTGAGGGACCCTGGAGTTGAAGCTGTATTTGCTTCCTGGAAAATCTGCCTCTCAGGCCATTTCTGAAGAGTTTGGCATATAAGCCAGTTTAAAAGTCAACTAATAAAACACATAGGTCTCGATGGTTAATATAAAAATAGCTTTTAAAAAATTTCTTATGGCTTTAAATTGTGTGATAATCGACTGCCGTGTTAAATATGTGGGATAATGAAAGAGAAAGTCAAGAATGTAAGTTGATTTCAAAATTAAGTCAACTATTATGATGAATGGATTTTATATTATTCATATGTGTAATAGCTTAAATTTTCTTGTGCAAAGCATTTCACGTGGTTTGATGTTTATTATAACAAATTCATTTACTCTAAGTATAAAATTCTAATATATTATTTACCAGTTAACTAAGGGCATTTGAACTTAATTTTATATCCCTGTGACATAGGACCTTCACAACATTTTTATACATTTCTTTATATTTTCAAGTGAAATTGATATGTGACTCATCTCTGAAAATTTTTCACTCTCCTATTTCACTCTTTTCTGGAAAACTGGTGCCATTTCAGCTTGACATTCTGATTTCTTCTCTTTGGCTTATTATCTACCTACTCTCAGTATTCCAGATTCTCTAAAAGAGAACTGGTACATGGAATGAGGAAATAGTAAAGGCTGTCCAAAGATATTCCAGACTACGCATGGCTTACAGGACAGTATTTAATGCACAGCCAGCTACTCTCAGTGACAAGTTGGGTTTGTTTTGTTTTGTTTTTTAATCCTCACGTGATCCCATATCTTTGATCTGTGATGGTGATGAGGGCCATGCTTTAATGAACCATCCCACACTGTTTTTCCAACTGTGGCATTCATTTAGATCAATATATAATTAGGTACGGTTTCTTAAAATCTTGCCTAGGTTTTATAACTGAAACTTACACACCTATTTAAAGAATCTGTGAAGCTAGAGAGGTGGTTAAGCCTCTCTGTGGTCATGCTGACCTGTGTCTGCACCTGTCCAGTTGTTTAGATTTGTGTCAGTGAGAAGGGGTCGAGGAAGGCTCAACCATCTTGTTCATCTATCCATAATTTGGCCAAGCCTGATTTCAGTTGTAGGGATCAGGTGGACTTTACCCAAGCTTCCACAGATTAATACATTGAGCTTTCCTCAGCTCCTCCATTCTCCCCACAACTTATGTACAAGTTGATATCTTTTCCTGAACGAATGGAGGTACAAGTCCGTAAGGAGTATTGCCCTTTGTAAGTTTTAGCAGTTTTCATCTGGACAAGTGGGAGGCTGGTCACTGCCACAACAGCACTGCAGCAGCCCTTTGCAGCGTGAGTCCTAAACTCCAGATGGCCCGTTGCAAAGCACTGGTCCGTTTGACTGGCAGACCCCCTTTCCCGTTGCTGGTACTCTGCACCCCTTCTCCAGGGTTACACATCCCTGGGTCCAAGGCAGGGCAGCCCCTGCCTCACTTGCAGGTGGTTTGTCTGAGCAAAGCAAGACAGCTACCTGGTTCTCCGCACATGTTTTCTTAAAGTCCTGTGTACAGTGACCTTGAGTCCTGCTGAGAATTCAGGTTCTTTTGGCGATTGCAGCTCATTCTCTTTAGCCATCCATCTTGGTAGCCACCTAAAGCAAGGCTCAGCAAAGTTTCTGTGAGGGGCCGGATAGTCATTTTAGTTTATGGGCCATCGGTCTCTGTCCACAACTACTGAAGTTGCTGTGGCAGTGCAAGAACAGCATAGCCAGTCAGTAATGGAACGGGCATGACTGTGTTCCATTAAATCAGTCTTGAGACTCCAGACACTCACTTTGAGGCCCTGTGCACTTTTACACACTTTAACACAGCCAGAGTGGAAGGCAGGGGTTTGGAGGAGGATTTGCAAAGAAGCCAGGCCTTGAAGTAAAAGTGAGTGAGATGGAGGACTTCTGTGGATAATTGTTTAAGTAGTCTTGGGTGGCCTTGGGGAAGCTATACAAGGAATTGTGTACGAAGGTATGTCTGCAGAGGTCACTGGAGCCACCTGAGAGGCCCTGAAGGACATGTGATGATGACCCTGAGGCCAGGAGAGTGTTTTTATCTCCAGAAGTGGGAGGTTATGGTTTGTCTTTAAATGTTAAAATGCTGTGAAAAAAGACTTAGTGTTATCAAAAGAATACAGAATTTCAGAGATGGAGGGAACCTTACACTCGGAAAGTACAGAAACCCACATTCTAACTGGAATCCACATATTCTGACTCCAATCCAGCGGGCCTTTTCCTATTCCTCCCTGATTTTTCTGCTAGGAAAAAAAATGCCTAATTCTATTTTTTTTTAAAAACAATCTGTAAACCTAGAAGCTTATGAACTCTGTAAGGTATAATAGCAGGTATTTTTGATAAGAGATTGCCTTTTTGTTTTGAAGTAGCCTATTTTTTTCTTTCCTGCTCTCTTACAGATGGATAGCTTACGAAGGATCCAATTTCTTGGGAAGGCAAATCCTACTGGAGCCTAATGAGATCCCAAATTGGACAGCATTCAGTGGATGGAAAACAATCGGCTCCCTCCGGCCCATGAAGCAGGTAAGGAGAAAGAACCATTAAGATCCCAAAGAGCTGGATTTTCTGGTAGAAATGTCACACACCCAGCATCTGAAATTTAATTTAGCCTGCCATTTATGTACCAAGGGGTGTGGGGTTAGGATGGGGGAATTTTGTAGATTTTAACCAATTTGTAAAACTGTATCTAAGGTCAACATTGGATTTTAGCTTTGAGTCTTATTGGCCATGTTCACTCTTCATGGAAAACTAAGATGTAAGCTCTGTGGAAAACCATAGAAACAGGAATGAACTTTGATACTGTACTAGTTTTACTTTCTAAGTGTTTGGATTTTTTTCCCCCACTTACATAATACTCAGGAGAGATCCTGGCAATTTAATTAAAATAGTATTTATTGCACACCTACAGCTTGTCAGTCTTCTGTTCAAAGGCTTCCCACTACACTTGGGATACAATCTACTCTTCAACACAGCCTGTGATCCACGCCCCTGCTTCTCAGCCACATCTCCCACGTGGCCTTGTCACGTGCACCAAAATGCACAGTGCTTTCCCACATAGATGCCTCGCACGGGCTGTGCCCTCTGCGTAGAGGGTTCTTCCCTCATTCTTTACCTGACTCGTCATCCCTCCAAATTCAGCTTAAGTGTCTGGTCTTCAAGGATTCCTCCCCCCCCCCCCCCCTCCCGATCTGAATTAGATCCTGAAAGATCTGATTCTTTTTCTACAAGACACTGTATGTGGTTTCTAATTGTATTGTTAGGTTGGACTGAAGACAAGGGCTGTGCATATTTTGCTTATTGCTCTGCCCCTCGTGCCTTTCATGTCTGGCACGTTGTAGGAGCGCAGGGCCTGTTTGTGTAATGAAAGAATGAACGTATAAACGGACGAATGCATATTTGATATTGTGCAAAGTATAATGGAAGACATAGATGTGATTTCTGCCTTATTACAACTTACATTTTTGTTGGGTAAAACATGTCCAACTCAAAGCAGCAACATGAAATTTAAAACAATGCACAATCATCAAAAAGCCACTGGTAGTGCCTGGTTTGGAGAAAGGGAGCATGAACGTGTATAGGAGTGATGCGGAGGTTTCCTAGAAGTAGAAAATCTAAGCGAGGCTGTCAAGGGTGGGATGGTCAGCGGATACACCCTACTCTCTTTAGAAACACTTTCTCAGTTGATTCCTGCAGTTGTTCTTTGTGGCAGGAATTATAGTCCCCATTTTCCAGGTGGAAAAACAAGGCTCAGAGAGGTAAAGCACATTGCAAAAGTCAACCAAATGTCAGAACCAGAATTTGAACCCAAATCTGTTGTGCTCTAAAATCCAGGTTCTTAAGCAACCACACATTGCCTAGCTCCAGGATGAGATCATTTGTGGAGTGCCACCATATATTTCAGGCACTAAGCTGAGTGTAGCATAGTGGATATAGATGCCACGGCTCTGATATTCTGACCTGACACGTAACACTTATTTAAGTGTTAAATAAATGGTAGCCGATAGAAAATTAGTCTAAGTGATCCCCTCTCACCCCCTTCACAGGTGCACACACACCATGCTCATTCCCACCACTCTTGGTTCAAATCCTAGCTCTGCCATTTGTAAGCAGTGTGTCTTCATTTCTTGGCACCTCAGGCTCCTCTCTGGTGAAACAGTGATCACATTGCTTACATCTCATTGCTATGCAGGTTAAATAAGATAATGTATGTAAAGGATGTGATATAACATCTGGCTCAAATTACTGTGGTAATGCATTTATTTCAAAATTTTATTATTCACAAATGTCCCTTGAAAGAACCAGAGATTCTCTTCCAAGGCGTAGTAAAACATTAGTGGCTTTTCTGGCATAGAGTATGTGCTATAGGACCTGTGTATCGTGACCTATGTATCTTGCTTATTCCTCACTGCTGTTGCGTGGGATGGTGAGTAATCCCACTGAAAAGCTATGGGGAAAAGCAAGGTAGAAGTGGAAATTCAGTTTAGTGTTTATCAACTACATAATAATGCTAATCCTATGTTGTTAGAAATTTTAGTAGCCAAGTTTAACACTGAGAATATTTTCCTAATTTTTGAATGGTGGTTCCTTGTTGGGGAAGGACTTCAGGGTCCTGAGATGAAAGATAGCTAGAACAATGGCTTCTACTTTTATAAGGAAGTTTTTTTGATAATAAAAAATGATACACTGTTTTCTTCCATAGTGCTTTAGGAACTACCTGATTCCTATTCTGATTAAACATTTAATTTCAAAATAATAATAGATTATTTTCCCTGTTGTTTATTTGGACCATAGCTCTGAAACCCAGCAAAGGATTCTGGTTGCTAAAATAATAGTTTGTGGCTCACATTTAACTTTTTGGGTAAGGCTGTTAGTGCTGCTTTAGTTCATATTCTTGTTTCGAAATTCAGGACTAATTAAAATGTGATCCCTCTTTGAGGTTGGGAATTAGGAAGTCACTAAGGTACTTATAATGTATATCAGTGTTTTTAAGTATAATTACAGAGGAGTCAGACTACAAATGTGTAATAAGGGTAATTAGTACCTTGCTTGAGTTAATTGATTAAAACTGTGATGTTTGGTCCTAAAGTAATTGGAGTTCTGTCATCTGTGAAGGTCACGCCTGTTTTCTTATCTGTACATGGTAATGAAAATGTAATAAAGATATACTGAAGCCTCCAGAATTTTAATCATTGCAGTGGGACACCAGGCTGGATTATAGAAATTTAAGTACATGACTGTTGCGTTATGAATGTGGCAGCAGAGGTTTGAAACATTTAAAACATTTTGCCAAGTTGAGATCTTTTTCACCTGCTTTAGTGGCCAGAGAATTTGTCCTTTTATTGGCTTATTTAAGTGCTCAGAATGTTAATTTCCTTAGGAAGGCTAAACATGGCAGCAGTTTACTAAAATTCACCTCGCCTCATGTTGGTCTATTATAAGTTTCAAAAATAGTAAACTATCCATCGGTGGTCTCACTGTAGTATCATGTTGCATTTACCTAGCACTTAGTTTCTCAGAGTGAAAGTGCTTTCTTACTAAGTAACAGACCATTTGTGGTTATAACTCAGCCAAGGTTCTAATTGGGAGCCAACACCCAGCCCGACTTGAGGATGTTGGGTGTCCTATATTTTATTACATTGAGGCTGGATGCCTGAGTCATGAGACTGTGAAAGAATGGCTTCTGGGGAGCTTTGACTATGTGCCTTGCCCTTTCATTGTCTTACACTCCTGTGGAGTTAGTCCCTTTCTTCGTCTGCCTAAGAGTAACTAGTGCATGTCAGCATAGGCCTGAGAGCATCCTGGTTAACAGCAAGGGTGGTGGTACCGACAGAGGTGGCTTTTCCACATCTGTGTTCACCTCATTCATGAAACTAGGGTCTTCACAGTACTTTTTTTTTTTTTGGAGACAGAGCCTTGCTTTGTCATCCTGGGTAGAATGTAGAGCGCAGTGGTGTCATCATAGCTCACTGCAACTTCAAACTCCTGGGCTCAAGCAATCCTCCTGCCTCAGCCTCTCGAGTAGCTGGGACTACAGGTGCGTGCCACACGCCTAGGTAATTTCTCTATTTTTAGTCGAGACAGGGTCTCACTGTTGTTCAGGCTGTTCTCAAACTCCTGACCTCAAGCAGTCCTCCCACCTCGGCCTCCCAGAGTCCTAGGATTACAGGAGTGAGCCATTGCTTCCAGCCTTTAACAATAGTTTCTTAAAGGGTTGTTCTGGTTATTAATTCTGACAAACAACATAATGGGACAGAAAGCATTTAGCATGCTGCTTGACATAGACTAAGTGCTCAGTAAATAGTAGCTATTATCCTTAGAGGCAAGTCCCAAATTTAATATTTTATTTGAAAACTTTATGTATTTTAAAGCTTCTAGGACAAGGAGATGAAGTCCTTTGTTACCCAATTTTTGAATAGCTAAGTAGTGATTAAACATACATGGTTCTTTCCTTTGAAGAAATATAAAGGTCTTTTATAAACAAAGAGATTATCAAAGCTACTGAGTCCTTCAGCTATCTGGGTTTTTCAAGACCTCCCATAGCTGACTTTTGGCATTTAATCATAGCTCAAGATAATATGTCTGATTACTGTACTTGTCTTTCTGAGGTTGTAAGATCCTTATAGGTAGTACCTTGCCCTTATTCCCACTACCCTCCCTCAGCCCAGCTGGCACACAGTTACTGAACGACACTCATCAGTTCCCTAATTCTTCACCACCCCACCTCGTGCCACAGAGTTCTATGAATGAAACCATTACTTTGTACCTTTTGAAAAGGACACTTTTCAGAAAGTATAATAGAGAATGTACAATTTAAGCCTTGTGCTCTATGCTTTAAGGATTTATCAATGGAAAATATTAATTTATACATAGTTGCTAAAGGTAATAAGAGTGAAACTGATGGAAATACACTAGTCACCTCTCACTTCCCCTCCCAGCTTTCCTCCTTTCGAAGGATTGATTTCCAGATTCAAAAGGTTATTTCTAAATGGCTGTTTCTCCCCTGCCGCAGCCCGCAGTGTACATAAGAATAAAGAACCGAGCCCAGGATGAGTATCTGACAGTCACTGGAAACCTGGCGGACACAAGGGCAACATCTGTGTGCATCTCTCCCTACAGTGGGAAGAATACCCAGATCTGGCACTACTGTCGAGGGCTCTTTAAATCCAAGGTAAACGACCTCACTGATACAGAACTTTCTGGTCTTTGGTTTCTTCTTCTGGAAACAAGAATCTTGTCAAATCAGCTGGCATGATAAAATAATGTAACTTGTTAGAAACAGTTCATTGCATGATAGTAAAAATACTGCCATGTATGTTACTAAAGCATTTAAGTCAAATGGACTTTGAGAATTTAATAGAAAATTCAGTTTCAATTTTTAGTTAAAAACTAAGTTTATCACATACTACAGCTATGCCTAAGTAATATTTTAAACCACTGATATTAAGTCACTGGATCTCAATTGGACAGTGTGTTTCCGTGAGATGTTCCTTACTTGATGGCCCAGGTAAAAATCAGCTGCCTGTGCAATTCCATAACAGCCTTTCATTTTCAAGATATACAATGAAATGGCAGTAGGAAAAAAAGCTGTTATTGGAGGAAGCTTAGAAAATAAAATTTGGGTTTTTTTCTGTGACCTACATTATGTTTGATGCTAAGGGAATAGAGCAATAGCTTGAAAACATTACACCCGTGTTTTCTTGTATCACCAATGGATCGTCTGCTTTTCCTCATGCTTCAAAAATGAAAATTTAAAAGTAATTATTGTCTGGATACCACCCAGTGTTTTTATAAGAAAACAAAGTTCGACGTAATACATTTTAAGCAAACAGGGACTTAACATTTAATTCCAGTTCAACAAACCTGTATTGAACATCTATTGCCAGATGCAGACATCCTATTAAAAACAAGTATCTCTCTTTCACTAGGTTCATTTCCATACCGTCTTCTCCCAGCCATAAAAAAGACTTAAAACCACTGAATACTGAAATTAGCATTATTTTCTTTTTTTTATATAAAACATAGCCACTTCATCTCTGTGATTTGTTTACCTGAAAGAAAAGTGAGGCAATTCCATTTATTTTAGCAAACACAGTACTGCCAGTTAATTATTTAACCCTTTTAGGCCAGTGATACATGTCTTGATGTGATTGGTGGCCGGGACACACCTGGAGCTAAAGTGGCCCTGTGGACTGAACATGGGCAATTCAGGCAGAAGTGGAGACTGAATAAAAATGGAACTATCAGCTCTTATCTCAGCGATCAACTTGTCCTTGATGTTAAAGGTGGGCCTTTGATGACACCCCATGATACCAGTTTCAGTTCCAGATCTCTTCCTTATGGGTAAAGGACATCCTTGTGTATAACAGAGAAATGTTAAGTCACCCTTAATTATGTGAAAGAAGTTAAGGTATGCAGTTTTATGAACAAACCAATTAAGTTATATAGATCAAACAGAAAAAGCCTAACGACAAAATTTAAGAAGGTTTTTGTTCATCAGTACAATTGTAAAATTTTCATTTGCTACATGGACAATAGTTCTAAACTTGAAGCGACATAAAACAAATGTTATCTGTTTCTCAGAAAGAAACATATCTAACTTTTTGCTGTGGATTGCTATGTCCTTAAAAGCTCTCAGTCAAAATTTATGGTAGGTATCAATTAACCTTGTTTTTGAATTCAGCCAAAGTCAGGGCCAACATTATTCATGGCTGTTGCTTTAATTGGATTAGTCAGTCACTGTTGGTGTAGAAACAAAAACAAGAGTACCTGACATTTAGCCAGAATTTCTCTGAGTACTTTGTTCTGAAGAATCACATTGTTTGAAAAACTAAAACCCTTTTAGTTTTTCAATTTGAGTCATAATAAGGTCCAATTTGAGGTGAATAATGGCTAAGCCTGTTCAAATTCAGTTTTCCATTTTAGACTGATTTGTAAATGGCATAGTAATCTACCCAAACAGTGAGCTGAACAAAAGCTTGTGAAAATTGTGCAATTGCTAAGCACCTGCGTGAACAAATAATCCTTTCTTTTGGAATTTCTATTTCAGGAGGAAATTATTATGACAAGACTCATGTAATTGTAAATCAGCCCCTGGAGGGAGAAGAAACACAGAAATGGGACATTGAAATATTGTGAGAGAATCAACTACATCCCTAGAAAGAGCAGAGGAAGAAGGAAACCGTCATCCCTCATTGTCCTGCACATGTGGCAAGGAAGCGACTGTCCTCACACTCCTGGATCACTGAGCAGAAAGCACTTCTCTCCCAAGCTCTTCACCACGGAAAAGCTAAAAATATTCTTGCCACTGACCCAGTGTTCCTATGGAGAAAATGTTATGATTTCTGGGAAAGGTTCTATTCCTGATTGATCTCCAGTTGTGGTGAGCAAGTTTCCTGAGGTCAGTATTTTCTCTCCTGTCCACCAAACATGAATCCTATTCCTGATAGCCCAGTATAGGACACTGGTGATGCCATCACCCTGTATTAGTTATTAATATCCTACTAGATGCTTGTATGAATGCAAGGCACAGGGAAACAGATTCCTTCCTATAGGCCAAGTCATACTTTTGCAAAAAAGATGAGTAATTTTTAGCAACATCTGAAACCATATAAAATAATCCTTTTTATTAAGCTGCTGTATTAGATAAACCTTAAAGTTTCTATATTAAGGCTTTTATAACTGGAGCATCCCTTATGTATATACACTTGTAACTGACCCCAGAGGGGGACCTTAGCTTTGTTAGGAAAAAGGCACAAGTATTGGAATGTTTTCTGTGGCCATTCTTTACTCAGTCCTTCAAACTAAAAATGGCCAACCTTGCACTCTTAACAAAAACATCCCTTTAGGTGACAAGATTCTAACAATGACTACCTATCTCCCTGCTGAGACTTCACCGTAGATTTTGTTGGATCTTCCTGCAAGGAGAAGTATTTATAAGGACTATGTCACTTAAACAAATTTCAAATGTATTTGAGCCCTGACCTTACCATCTTGCTTTGCAAGTAAAGGTGGAGTTGATTTCTCTACTAAATGACAGAAAATTCAGTTTTTAAATAGCCTTCTCTTAAGTGAAATAAGGTAGGAGATCATCTTTACCACCTTCAACTGCACAATTCACAAGAATTTTTCCCTCCTGAGTTGGATTTAAACTTACATTGAGACACCTATTCCTTTTATCCCCAACTTTTATGCTCTATTTTTATATAGAAAGATTTAATTCTCCAGTGATATTTTAAAAAATATCAACCTATGTGCACTTTAGAATGTAAAATAACAGTGAATAGTTTAAAGTCAAAGATCCTCTATTTTGAGTATTTTTTATAGACTTGGTCTTTCCATGTAAATATTGGGCTTTTTCCCCCTCAGTCTCTTCTCTTGTCATCTTTTAAGCAGCATCTGTCAAACTCCCTTATGTCCATAGCTGTTGAGTGCCTCTCACTGATGTGGCAGTATTATTTAATGAAATTTATGTTGCAGGAATAACTTTATTTTAACGGGTGGGCCTGTGTATACACAAAGGTATGTATATTTTCATTGTAGAAAACCAAGTTAAAAATTTTTCTTCTGTTAATTGTTTAAAATTTTTTTAGAGCTGCTAAGGAGGCTCTTTAAAGAAGTTGTTTCTTCCAAAGAACAAAGATAAAGCCAGGTTAACATTTAATTCTAAATGATACATTTATTGGAGCTGTGCCTTTTTTACCACACTGGATTAAATAAACTTGTCAAAAGTATAGTTTTTATCACTTTGCGGGACACTTGGTAATTTGCTGTTTGTTCTTCCATGGGCCCAGAGACTACCTGTAATGGGGGGGTGGTCTCATATGTAGCTGTTCAACCTACCCAGTCTGCCTCTTCACTTTTAATATGTACATATAAAACAGTAGATGAAGGCACTAGACTACCTGGATTAAACATTCTGTCCAGAGGGATAAAACCAGGCGTTCCTTTTCCTCATCTGTAGGAAGTTTCAGGTCCTTGACAGAAATAGCTGAACTGTTCCAAATTTGCTTCAGTGCATCCAAATGTGATAAAGGAAAGCGAAGTCCGTGAGGCTGAAAAAGGATAAATTAGTCAAAAGAAAAAAAAATACTGCTTATGTCAGTCACTGAAGTGGCATTTTCATAAACTTCTATTTTTGATACCCTTCATAAATGAATTTGTTTCAGATAAGCTATTTAGATAACTTACAAAAATTGCCAACTCTTGT
The DNA here is from genome assembly GCF_041146395.1 of Eulemur rufifrons. Lineage (NCBI taxonomy): Eukaryota > Metazoa > Chordata > Mammalia > Primates > Lemuridae > Eulemur > Eulemur rufifrons. The sequence continues at coordinate 43,901,075 of NC_090989.1, forward strand.
GTGAAAGCTTAGACTTCATGAAAGGCCTTGTAATTTATGTACTGAGTGCTACTAGTCATTTGAAATGCTTCACATTTGTTACGTTATACCTTTCCTCTAGGCTAGAGGTCCCAGCTAGCATGTTTTAAAACTGGTGCCCATGTATCCCACTGACTGACTGACTCATCCCCATGCGAGGGTTCTGTCAGTTGGGTGAATGGTAAGTCTGCACTGCAGCCATAAAAAGCACATTACCTATATATCAAAACTAGTGATTGTTCCCAGCCACCACCCAAATCACAGGAAAAGATATTTGGTTTCAGTTGGAACAAACCTCTGTTTCCTCTTCATTTCCCATCATGTGTGTGTCTCTCCTATTCTTTAAGGAATGATAGATGTAAACCATCTTTTCTTGAGCTTCATCCTTTAGGGGGAGAAAAAGCGTTAGGTCATCAACAATAAAACATTAAGAGCTTCAAACTAGGAGGGTTTTCCTATCGGTCTTCTTGAAAGCCTGAGGGCCCAAGTGAAATTTATTGAATACTGTAAAGAATCCTTTTGGCAAAAAGTTATGTATGTGTACACACAATGTCTATACTTCATTAGTCATCACAGATTACTATTTGTATATGGCAATTAACAGGTACTCTAAGTTACTTTGTTAAAGATAAAACAGTGCTACCTCGTAAAGCCTCTTCAGGAACTTGATTTAATGAAAAAGTGATGATTTATATATCAATTTTCACTGAAACACTCAATTTCTCCTATTAATCGTACCTGCACATTTTTGCATCAAAAAAAATCAGCAATTTATGAACACCATAGAGTTGAGATATACCAGCTGTGTGATCTGTCAGAAACTCCATTTTAATTGTAGTAGTACCCCAAATGGTCCCAAATTCCCTTCACTCCCTGTCCTACTTGTCACCTCCTAGAAAAGGACCAAAAACCTTGGCCTGACATACCATGTCTTAAACTGACTAGGTACCAAAATCACTATTTTCTTTATATAGGGATGTAAGAGTATATACTTCTGAGGTTTTACATATATATTGTAAAACAGTCCTCTCTAGGTCTGGCCCTGACAGCTGGACCAGCCTAGTGATGGGCCATGCGAGTCCCCCCTCATCCCCTGCAATCATTTCATGGGGTACTTCCCAGAGAGCTGATAAGAAGCCATATGGTATGAGATAGTCCCAAAGGTCCTTAGGATTGTACAGGGAGCTTTACAAAAACAAATGCAAAGGCTCCAAGACCAAATGAAGCCCGAGACATTATAATCTTAAAAAACTTTCCTGTTGATTCCATGATCAGTCAGTTTTGGGAATCGCTGCACTAGGTGGCCAGGTTACAGAACGTGGATTTGTTCTCCATGATCTACACAATAGTTTAAGGAGAGGCATCAACAAAACCACAAATAAAAACAGATCTGTGCGGTGTACAGGACTGGAGAGGGACGGGGGCAGGAAGCCTCGGAATGGGGTCTGCACCTGTCCTTGCGCGAGCAGCATGGCCTGAAGTGGGATGGGAAGCAAGGAACAGACCTTCGTCACCACGTAAGTGGAGTAAAGGAGGGTTCTGCGGGGATGAGGGTGAGCCCTCAAATGCCCCACAGGACAGAAAATATGGAATTGGGCATTATCTGACCTGAAGAGGAGGCATTGACCTGAACACAGATGGATTCCCAAAGGAAAAGGTCAGGGACCAGTGGTTAATCTGGTGACCTGAGGCCTGCGATGAAAATGAGAAGAGAGGAAATCTCTTCCTTTCTGGATACTCACAGATGGACTCTGATCTGGTCCTACTGTGAGGACGATGTGATCTTTAAACTGCAGTCTTACTGTGCTGTCTAACCTCGGTAACTTTCCACCTAGAAAAACAGAGAAAGACAGTCTTCACAAAAGGACATCAGTAGATTCAAACTAGCTTGCATGTGCAATTCTAAACATGGGCACCCTCTCCAACTCAAGTATTTGCTTATACCAACATTACAGTGATATTAAAAGTATAGTTCACATTCTTACGGAATTCATTCTTATAGTGAAGACAATTAGATAAATAACAAGACAATAAGTACATTAAATAGACATAAATAACACTACTGAAGCACAGTAGCTATTGCAACAAATAGGGTCATGGTGCCTTCTGCACAGAACGCACACTCCTCCAGTTTCTATCCTCTACAACTGTGGTCCCCAACCCCCCATCCACAGACCGATACCGGTCTGGGGCCTGTTAGGGACCAGGCCACAGAGCTACCCACCCGCCCCCATGGAAAAATTGTCTTCCATGAAGCTTAGGGGAAGGGTAGACAGCCGGAGGGGAGCAGCGGGTGAGCTAGGGAAGCTTCATCTGCATTTACAGCAGTCCCCATCACTCGCATCACCGCCTGAGCTCTGCCCTGACCCCGTCTGTGGAAAAACTGCCTTCCATGAAACTGGTCCCTGGTGCCAAAAAGGTTGAGGACCGCTGCTCTGCAAGCTTCTTGCTCTACATGTGCACTCGGGAAGGACTACCCGAGTTCAAATTGCACTTCTCTACCAGTTACCAGTTGTGCAACCCGGGCAAATTATTCTATGTACGTCAAGCACAGTATCCCACAGAAGCCATCTAATAAAGTTCACAGGAAAAAAAAAAAAAAAAAACCTACTCTTTTCTAAACTGGATTTAACTTAGTGAAAAGGCAGCCACTAAGAACAGACTAGCTGTACAGGGTCATCTGGGTGCGGAAAGAGTCTCAAGGGATCATAACTTTAACGTTTTCTGTGTCTTAGCCATTACATTCAATGAAGTATTCTGGGCCATAAGCTGGTATTCAGCAAACTCTGTACTGCTAAAGATTAAAACATATGCTAGTAAAACATCTGCTATTTTGAATATTAATAGATGCAATCCAAAACAAATTCTAAAATTTCTTCCAAAGATTATAATAAAAATGTATATAGAATCAATGTTAAAAGGGACTTTAGATTATTTCAATTGTTCTTACCTGGTGTGATAAATAAAATTTTTATAAAAGTTAATAAAAAAATATTCCTCACACTCAATCCTAGAGAAAGAACAGCAGCTCTGGAGCTGGATTGGCAGTCATATCTAGACCTTGGTGTTCTCCTGTTGAACACAGACAATTTCACAGAACACCAACATCAGTCAAGACCACCTTGTGACCCTGACGGTTCAAGACAAAAACACCACCGCTCCATACTCAGGTCTGAACTCTGGCATATTGTCCAAACCACAATAATGACCAAAGACATCCCTGTGCCCTGGCTAATACGAGTGACTGCTGCTGCTTTACTACCGATAACTTTAGTCTAATACGTTCCTCCTGCCCACTAGATTAAGATTTAGAAGAGACCTAATCATAGAATCCCTTCTGTTTCCTCATAGCATCCAATCCAGAGCAATGCCTGCTTCCTTGAACCCTCTTCCAAAACCACCTAATTCAAGCCCAAATCCTATACCCTTCCTAATACCCTTTTACTGAGATGCCCTACGATTCCCAATGGTGTGTGGTCTTCCTGTTGTAACAAGTAAGCCCAACTTTTGTCTGAGCTCAGGAATATGTTATTGGTGGTCTTTGCTACAGGACTTTGACATCATCCATCCACAAATGTGTTACATCATTTGCAGCCTAAACCTCTCATAAATTAGTCAGCCTATGACTTGGAGAAGGTCAGTGATAACCTTGGGGAGTCTTGTATTTCACCTGCTGATGGCAACATTTTACCCATTCCTGACTTAATTCCAACAAGATTATTTCAATGTTCAAGTTCCTAAAACTTCCTAAAGATAACAAATACCAGGGTACCCATAAATACACATATTTCTCACCCAAAACGATAGGGGTCATCACACAAATGACTTCTGAGATGCAGGACGCTAAAGGTTGAGCACAGCGTGTCTCCTTTAGCCATACACACTAAGGGTGGATTGAGGGCCACATTAACACTAAATGCTTCACACTTTCCATCTGCCCAAAGGAGCCTACCCAGGAAAGCCTCAAACATCCCGCATTAGCCCCTAATCACCCAGAAGAAAACAGCAAGCTCCACCTGGCGTTGACAGCGCTGTTCCATCTCCCACATAGTAAGGGGGGAGTCTGTGCATAACAAAATCCTTCTTCATGTCTGATGAAAGTAGTTCTTTGGTGCCCTCTAGCCGGTCGGCAAGTGTCCTCAGAAAGCCACTTAATTGTCCTGTTGCAACAGCTGTGGTTTCCACCTGCTAGAAACACAGAGGTGAGTCCTGGCCCAGACCCCAGCAGGACTCACCTGCCCAGGTCTCATTCTCCACAGTAGTATGCACAACCGCCAACCACCCAGTATAGCCATAAATCCATGTCACTCCAAAGGGGGAGCAACAACCTGAGCCCTTAAGAACAATATCCCATTATTTCCTTGCAAACACTGTGCTGCCTATTATTTGCAGGAAAAAAAAAAAAAAGATCAGTTTTCAGGATTTTGCAAGGAAAACTCCTTGGAAATGTAGTGCAGTCTGGGCTCTGCCTTCAGGAAAGCAAGTCACCGTCCTAAGATGACTGCTTCACACAGTGAAAGCAACCTTTGCTCAACTCAGCACTAATCCATTCATCTTCTCAAAACAAAATAGTATTCCTGTTTCAAAATGTGAAAAAGAACAAGAAAACCAGGTGGAACACACCAAGGCCAGGATCTCCAGGGCAGTGGGTCTCTCCAAACTAATAATCTGATGAGTGCTGAACCTACAGTTCTCCAGGCCACATTATTCATTTATTTAACCATTTATCCAACCAACATTCCACAGTGCCCGCTACTGCCACTGTGAAAGAGCTGTCTGTACAACACCTGTGGTTCTTTGGATCACCACGTAACGCACAGCACTCCATGCATTCTGCAAATCACAGGCTCACCAGGGCAGCACAGGAGACAGGCTTGGCCATCTGGGAAGAAGGATCCTGGGGTCCCCAGGGGGCAGGGCTTCAGCTGGCCTGCGCTGCGGCTACCACCCTCCATTCCTACCTGCCTCTACTTACCAGGAGCAGCTGCCGGGGAATGCCGGCCCGCAACTGCACGTCTTCCTTGGCAGTATCAAACACGAGCCCCGAGATGGTATCCAAAAGGAAATCTCCCCATGAACTAGAACATGCACCAAGGAAAAAAAACAAAAAACAATGAATCCCTACAAGATATACATAAAATATGTAATGCTGGTAAAGCCAAAAGCTACAGAGTAGGTTCCAACTTCCCAGGTATTTTGAGTTCAATTAATAGGACATTACTCACAGCATAGAAACCTACAACTTTCCTAAGCAATCACCCTGCTTCCTCCCCATTCCAGACACTCACTTGGAAAGTTAAAGGTGAGAAGATAGGCTTCATTGGTGATTGCTCTTAAAGATAACAGAAAATTAATCATAGACTGTCATAAAATAGGAAGTTCAAGGGACCAAATTTTTAACAAAAGTCTATATGAGGAGAGCTTTGTAGGAAATTTTAACATTCATTATAGAACCTAAAAAAAATTTTTATGTGCAGTAAATCCAATAGAAATGCATTTAGGGTAACAGCAAGGTCTCTGGACTGTGTAATTATCTGAACAGTTAAATGTCACATTTTCCTTGTCACTTATAAGAGGGAAGCCGTTTCTGGGTAAAATATCAACCAACATCAATAATTCCAAAAAAAAAAAATTTGTCTTCTAGTAATGGTGTTACCGGGGTAGAAAGCAGAAGCCAGGGGCTAAAAATAACATCTAGGGACAAGCATCCGTGTTCAATTACCTTTGCTTTCTCTGGGGTTTTTAGAATTGGCTCATTCCTAAGTGTGTGCCAGGATGAGAAACACACTCTGTTGGGTTGCTCTCTTTAAACATTTCTGAGCTGTTTAAAAGTTTCCTGTGTCACCAGATTTCAAATTGCTGGCTATGTGCAAAATGGAAATTCACAGTATGACTTTTGCTTCTCACTCAGTAAGCAAAATTAACACTTTTATGCTTCCCTCCCAGAAATGTGGCAAAGGAAGACAAAAGCCACATGACAGACACTTTCCCCAAGACACCCACCGCCTGCCGGCTTCACTGCTTTGTGACTATATCCAACCCTGTATCTTTTATTGAACCTCAACCTGGAGGACACATGCAGATCTCACAGCAGCATAAAATCCACGCTTCCCTTGCAGGGTTATAGGTGGACGTCACGCAGGACTTCCTCATGGAGGGGTTAACAGCAGGTAAACAGTGCTCTGTGCTCTTTCTAAGAGTCAGAATAGATCTTGGGACTTTCCAAAATTTAGGGATACACCTCTTGAGGAGTTCACTTTGGCAAAACAGCCAAATCAACCTGCTGTTGTCTCACACAGCAGGATCCAAATTGGTCCAATGGTGCTACCTTGAGAGGTGTTAGGAAGAGGTCCCGAATCTTCACCCTACTGTGGTAGCTGAAGGAGCACCAGGCTCAAAGCACAGGAACATTTCTGGGGAGCAATGAGGCTTCAGTCCCATTTTCCCACTCTAGCTCCATCACTGGCCAAGACATAGGTCAAAGTCCAGCCTAGACACACGGGTCGCGGAGCCCACCCACAGCCCTAGGTAGGTAACTTTGGTAACATGAAAGGCTCTTCCCCAGCCCCGACTGACTGGAAGAGGCATGGGTGGGACCCACAAGCAGCCTGCCAGATCTTCACTCTTGGGACCAGGAAACAGAGAGAGAGTCAGGTACTTTGCTGAAGCAAAAGCTAACAGGGCCAGGAGATAGAGGGAGGTCAGAGAAGTAACTGATGATGGTGGCTTAGAATGAGCCAATGTTGTGAGTAAACAGATGCTGAGGAAATAAAATGAGTGAGTAAAAACCAATTATTGGAAACCAGCTGGTGGCAGTAAGAGAAATGAAAATGACAGAATTAGGGAGAAGCAGTAGCTGAGTACGTTCATGATGGGATATCAGGAGATGCACGGATGTTCACAGGGCCAAACTATGTAGCTGCCAAGGTCCAGGGCTGCTCTGGATCCAGAATGAACTTGATCCCAGCCCTCTGAGGCCCAGCCCTTCCGCAGTTCCTGTGACTCACTCCCTCAAGTGGTCCTGCTCTTCTCGAGCTGGCCTTGGTGACTTTCCATTCCTTACTGTGCAAGGAACCTAACTAGCCACAGTGACAAGGGCGTTTTTCAAAGTGGAAGCCTAATGCAAGCTTCGGCCTTCTACTTGTGGGCAAAGACAGCAGTAACCTCAGGCCAGTCCCCAGCTAGTTCCTCCAGTAAATCTCTTCAACCTAGAAGAGAATTTCACACTGAAAAGTCAGAGGAAGAAGCAGAGGTATGCTTACTAACTTGTTTTGCAAGTTATGGCTTCATAGGTAGGCGGGGACTTACTGTCCCTTGGGCCTGGAATGTCCTCTCCTACTCTCATCTTCTAACCCACACCTACTTACTCATCCTTTAAGACTCACTTAGCTTTGGTGTCAAGTTGTTTCTGAAGCCTTCTGTGCCACCCCCGCTTAGCTGAATGCATTCTTCTACCCTCCAAGAGTCTCCTCTGCAAACCTCCGACAGAACTTATCACACTATCTCCCCTCCCACCACCAATAAACTCTCTCAAAGCCCCTTCAGTACAATCCTTGCATTCCCAGCAACTAGCGCAGTGTCTGGCGCATGCTTGCTGAATAAACTAACTAATGATTGCTGTTTTTAAATGTGATTGGGACCAGCAAGGTCACTGCCTTTTGGAAATAACACACACAAGCGCTGCCACCCAGTTCCTGTCTTGTGAGAAGGCACTTGCTGAAACAAAACGTGACTTCAACGGCAACTGCTGTCAGCACCTGTGCTTTTCATGCCCACTTTCCAGACTGCCTTTCCTACTGGAACCTCATGGACTGCAAAGAGGAAGAACCTTAAAGGAAACCAAGAGGTTGTAACAATGGTTACAGAGTTTCTGTTGAGGGCATCGAAACGTTTTGGAAACAGAGTGGTGATGGTTGCCCAACAGTGTGAATGTAATTAATGCCAACATATTATACACTTAAAAATGGCATATTTTATGTTATGTATGTTTTACTATAATTAAAAAAAAAAAGACTACAAGCCCAGCCTGGCATCACTAACACTGAAATACCCACAGCTACGGTTTCTTTCTGTCCTAACTACTAGGCCTCTACACGGGTGATCCCCAGGCTCCTACACAGAGTCAGATTCACAGCGTTCCCAGGAGGACGTCCAGATGGGCTGGTCACACTCATGGGACTTCAAAGGAATAAGGAATATGGAAGTCAGCAAAGGAGATAGAAACCCCAGTGTTTGGATGAGAGGTGGTGGCCAACTGTCTCGTGACCCCCTTGAACGTAGCTGCCGTGGCCCGGGACTCGGAGCTGTGCTAGGACGGCAGTGGGGAAGCAGGGTGTTTACCTGTTCTGGTAGGTGCTGATGGTCACATGGGTAGAGTGGGCCAGCCCCGGAGGAGTGTCTGCTTGATGAATGGTCCCTCTGGGAAAGTACAACAAATCACCCGGCTGAAGGATGACACAGAAAAGGAGAGGCATTAGTAAGAGGTATAACTTCTCAGTCCTCTTTGTTTTAAGGGAATAAATATAGGGTTTGAGTCTCAGTTCTCCATTCTAGAAACCACTACTTCAAGGAGCAGGCTGTATCTGGGCTCACGTGTGTCCAGCTAGTCTAGCTTCTCCGTGTCCAAGAGCATCCCTGGAAACCATAATCCCTGAGGGGCCTTCAGTGCCTGAAGTCACTGTCTTTATTCTCAAGCTGAGACCAGACATACCCGAAACCACCCCACCTCGATTCAGGGATCGAGGGAGGTGACGTCCTGTGCCTGAGAAGCCTGCTCCCTCTCCCTCACATTCTGCAGTGTTTGAGAGCAGAAGCTTTAATTTAGAGTCATAAAGACACTGCCACTCACTGGCTGGTGACCTGGCAATTTACTTAACTGTTGAAAGCCTCAGTTTCTTTATCTGTAAAATGGAAGTAAGAGCCCCAAACCTCACAAGGTTATTTTGAGAATTAAAGAGATGCTGTTTCCAGTGCTCTGGGGGCAGTGATGGGCATGTGGTTGTATTATATTATTTTACCTCCCAGGCCCCCACCCTCTGAATTTTTGAGCTCTTCCAAGCAGGGTCTACATCTTACGCATCTTGTATTCCCCAGGGCCTACTCCCACAAAGCACCTAGCACACAACACAGGCTCAATAAACATTAGGATGAACGGATGAAAAATGACACAACCTTTATTTAAACCCAAAAAATAGACATAACTAAAGATCAGTCATTTTCTCGGGCAGTTGGTCCTCCTCCACCCCATCCCTTTTCTCTCCCAAACCAGTGGACAGAAATATCCTCCCCAAAGTACTACTGCCCTGAGTTACCTCCCCTAATCCCACCTAGACCAAACCATTCTGTATGGCAGTTGCCTAAGGAGAAGGGGGCAATCTTGAGAGCTGCTCTTCTCTCTGCACCCACGGGAAGAGTCTAGTGCATGCTTTACTGACAGTCATAGCTACCATTTCCTGAGTGTCTCCGTGCCAGCCCGAGTGAAGACCTCATACATACAGTCACGTGTTGCTTAATGAAGATACATTCTGAGAAATGTGTCATCAGGTAATTTCGTCACTGTGCGAACATCACAGAGTGTACTTACACAAATCTAGACGGGATAACCTATTACACACCTAGGCTATATGGTATAGCCTATAGCTCCTAGGCTACAAACCTACATAGGGCATTACTATACTGAATACTCTATGCAATTGTAATACAATGGTAAGTATTTGTGTATCTAAATCTATCTAAACATAAAAAAGGTACAGTAAAAATATGGTATAAGCGATTTTAAAAAGTACCCCTATATAGGGCATTTACCAGGTATGAGGAGCTTACAGGACTGGAAATTGCTCTGGGTGAGTCGGTGAGTCAGTGGTGAGTGGATGTGAAGGGCCAGGACATTACTGTACACTTTTGTACAACTGGCTGTGCAACAGGTTTGTTTACACCAGCATCCCCACAAATGCACAAGTAACGCATTGCATTATAATGTTTTACGATAGCTACGATATCACTAGGCAATAGGAATTTTTTTAGCTACATTATAATCTTCTGGATGCACTGTCGTACATGCAGTCTGTCATCCACTGAAATGCTACTATGTAGCACATGACTGTATATTTCATTTAATCCACAAACATTTGCTCAACACCCCCCATCCCTTGCTGGAAAAGGCAAGGGAAGATTCTCCCATAGAGCCTCCAGAAGGAACTCAGTTCTGCTCACCCCAGTGAGACCCCTTTTGGTCTTCTGACCTCCAGGAACTGTAAGGTAATAAATTTATGTTGTTTTAAATCATGAAGTTTGTGGTAATTTATAAGCAGCAATAGGAAAACTAATACAGACATAGATACCTCCTCCAAGGAATTTTATTGTAAAGGAGGCATCAAAATAATATTTTTCAATCCTTACAGCCTGCAAGTTATATATTATAATCTCCATTTTAATAAAGAGGAAGCAGAGACTTAGATAAATGACTTGTCCAAGGATATGTAGCTAATCAGTGACAGCAGCCAAATTCAAACCCAGATCTGTCAGATCCCCAAGCCGCAGAGAGATGTTTCCATCACAGGGGTGGTCTTCACCCTGCGAGCCCAGGTTTGGCAGGTACATTGGACAGGAGGCCACTGGAATACGGGGAGGAAGCTGGATAAGGGCCCCGATTCTCACTGTAGCTTCCATGCCCATCCCCCAACCAGAGCAACTCAGTTTTTACTTCGTATATCGGACACTGACACAGATTTCATTTGAAGAGGCCCACTGGTTAAAACCTCCCAGGTATAGAGACATACACACTTGAAAAAACACTGCAGTCTTTCTCCTTCCGGGAGATTAGGATTTCCCTTAATGAACTGTGTGTTCATTTTAGTGTTTACATGGGCATTTGTTCCATCTCTTCCAAGCCCCACAGCAACAATGCACAGGATACACACCCTCTACACCTGAGGGCCACTATGAAGCCAGACCTTCTTGGGCAGGGCAAGGAGCCAGGTTGCCAGCCTGAGTAAATCAGCCCTGGCCTCAGAGACCACAGTTGGCTTAGTCTTTAGCTTAAAAATAACCAGCCAAGAGTCTACATAAACGTGGTTCACCAAAAGCAGAAGTAGGCAAACCGTGAAGGGCCAGATGTAGAGACTAAACATTTTTGGTTCATGGGCTATGTGGTCTCTGTGGCAACTAACCGACTCTGCTGCTATAACCTGAACACAGTCACAGACAGCACACTAAGAAATGGGTGTGGCTGTGTTCCAATAAACTTTACTTACAAAAACAGGCAGCATGCCAGATGTTTGGGCTGATGGGCCATAGTTTGGGGACCACTAAGAGCATTAAAAAATAAGAAAGTTACCTTTATTATCATTTATTTATTTAAGTCCCCTATAATACAGGCACCTATCCTAAAAGGGAGATTGTTTCCCCCAGTTATTGGCACACAGGCAATGATTTGAAAATCAAGAAAGACACAGGCATTGAATAACAATTAGACACTAATTTTAACTTCAAGATGCAAGAAATACAAAACAACTATATGCAAATATACCAGGTTGACAGAATCTTTAGAATGGTTTGAATTAGCTATTGTTCCACTGTCACTAAAGGAAATTAAAGTTATGTGTTTTAAGAAGGGTATGAAGTTTAATTATGGAGCTATTTCTATTCCTCTAAGGCTTTTTCTCAAAAACCCCTCCTGCTGGGGACTGGCTATGTTTCCATCCAGGCTAACTGCTCAAAGACAGATTTTCTCAGCAGCAAGATGCCAAGGAACCAGCACATGATCAAGCCACCTGCTCCCTGGAGGAGGAATCCTCAAGAGCGTCCATAATTACTATTCTTCTGGCCACTCTATGCAGGGGAAGGGAAGGGAATGCAGGGATGGTCCACTTCATACTCAGGAGGAAAATGGGTTACACTGGAATTTTAGCCACAGAAAAACTAAGTGATTCCTGGCTGTGCTCTAAGCAACTTACAGCCCCATGCTGACAGCTGTCTTAGATGTGGGGAAGCTGCCCAAGGCCAGACCTTCCACTTTTACTCTAGAAGTCGGTGGTTCACAGAATTCACTTTATTCCTGTTGAACTTGGATCATACACAGAGACAGGCTATTAGGAAAATGAACTTAATACTTCCTCAGCTCACTTCTCCAAGTACAAACCACAAGATTCCTCCAGAAACTGCATGTGCTGGCTGACTGCAACGAGAACCACCCTGCCCTGAGACCCAGGGATACGTTCCCATGGGGACCATCACCAAACTCTAAACCTCAAACCCGAATCTGTCTGAGCAAAAGAGAAAACCGGCCGAGGAGAGGTGCCCACACGATCGGTCATCCCATACCTTCAACGTAAACTCGTGTGCCGGCCTGCCGATCTTGTCCTCTGCCTCCACGCTGTACTCCCGCGCCAGGGGCACGGTGGGATGGTAGAGGCGCCAGTGTTTCTCTCCCTCCAGCTGCAGGATGAAAACCTACAGAGACCCAAAGCCCGGGGAGCGTCAGAGAGCTTCCCGACAGCTCACATAGCAAAGTGCTTCTGGAATACTAGCTCTCCAACGGCTGAGATGAATTACAGTTGACCCTGGAATGACATGGCTTTGAACTGTGCAGGTCCACTTACATATGGATTTTTTTTCCAATAAATATACTAGAAAAATTTCTGGGGATTTGCAACAATTTGAAGAAAAAGAAAAATCAAAAAATTAAGAAAAAGGCATGTCATAAATGCATAAAATGTATGTAAATACTAGTCTATTTTATCATTTACTATAATACCATAAAATACATATAAATTATAAAAGTTAATCAAAACTTACACAAAACTTACCATACATGGCACCATTTGCAGTCAAGAGAAACATAAACAAGCTTAAAGATGCAGTATTAAATCATAACTGCATAAAATTAATTGTGGTATACACATACTGTACTACTGTAATAATTTTGTAGCTACCTCCTATTGCTATTGTCTGAGCTCAAGTGTTGCAAGTAATGCTTAAAACGAGTGATGCTACTCATCTCCACATGAGCAGTTTGTCTCTCCAATAAATAACGTGTTGCAGTAAAAAGTGATCTCTCACATTTTTCACATATTTTTCATTATGTTTAGGACAATATTGTTGTAAACCTTGAATAACAACATGGGACCCATATGAAGTGCCACCAGTGATGCTAAAAGTGCTCCCAAGAAGCAGAAAACAGTCATGAGGTTACAAGAAAAAGTTGAATTACCTGATATGTACCATAGATTGAGGTGGCAGCTGAGGTTGCCTGCCATTTCAGACAGCTGATCCATCTTGTAAACAGATGACATAAACTTACAGCATTCATAAATACATACAGTGCTGGAAACATGATTTTCTTAATAACATTTTATTTTCTCTAGCTTTATTGTAAGAATATAGTATACAATACACACAACATACAAAATCAGTGCTGACTGTTACGTTACTGGTAAGGCTTTGGGTCAGCAGTAGGCCATCGGTGGTTAAGTCTGGGGGGAGTCAAAAGTTACATTCAGACTTTCAAATGCACAAGAGGTCAGTGCCCCTGACCCCCACATTGTTCAAGGGTCAACCGCACAAGTTTCAGATAAAAAAATAAAAATGAAAGATCAGAAACACATGTTACTCCACACTTAAATGAAAGTTGCCACTACCGGTTTTTATTTTTAAAACAGGGAATCATGATTCGTGATACTGGATATTCACTCTTTTCACTTTCTTAGAGCCTCTCTGAGTTCTTTATATCCCACTATTTCATTCCTTTAAATCTTCTATCCGACAGCTGAAAGCCCATAATCTCTGATGGAAAAGCCAAGCTTCAGATATTACTGAATGTCTAAAATCCTGAATATTGAAAGGGCCTTGGCAGACAGGAAAACTTCAAGACTTTTATTCTTTATTCAGCCAAAAGTATTGTAATGCTTTCTTGAAAATATCAAAAATAACACTTTTGGAAAATGTACTGATAGCAAATTTCTCTACGGGGGATAAAGGAGACTTTTTACTAATAACTTTGTGTTCACACCTTGTATTAGTACAAAAATAAAACTATGAAATACCTAAGTCAAAGAGTTAACTTTTTTTGGAAGCCACATGAGAGTGAAATCAACACTTGTCAAGGTGCCAATGCTTAAGTGAAATCATGACCCTTATTCAAGCTGTCCCAAGATTTTCGCAAATGGAAAAAATATACATATTTTTGGCAGCCACTGAAAAAGAAACAAAATGAAAGCAGATGTAAGAATTATTTTTGACCTCACCTTATTAAAGACCATACTTTCTGAAATTAAAGAAAAAGCCAATCACAATTCTCTGTAGATAAATTCAATATATACCTGTTTCAAAGGAATGTGTGGCTCTTTAAGTTAGTAAGGTTGGAAACAATATCTCCCTTTGAGAAGGAGCAGGAAACCAGTTTAGTGGGATTTATTTTGGCCCAAGCTTTAGATGAGATCAAGATCTCTAGACACTGCACAGAAAGAGCAAACACAGACCTGGCCCAAGAGCCTTAGAGAATAATGTGAACTACCCCTGACAACTATACTAAACCAGGCTCTCAGGAACTTGTTCTTCCCCACGTTGGGCAATTTTCTTCCCCTCTTACCTCGACATCATCATAATGGGGTGGGAGGCCCTGAGATCCTGCAGGGGTTATATACACATTTGAGCCAACCAAGGAGCCAAAGAAACATTCCAGCTTCTCCTGGATCCTCCAAAGCTCATCCTTAATGGGGGAAAAAAAAAAAAGCAGGGGTGAGGGGGTGGGGGTGGGAGAGGAGAAGTGAAAAACATATTAGAAATAAGAACATGTTCTCGTTCACTCAAAAAGTCTTTACTGTGCAACTGTTATATCCCAGACACTGGAATCAAGCAGGGAAAGAGCCAACACCCCTGCCCTTAAGAATCCTCCATCCAGTGCAGAAACACCACCGAAAAGACTTGAGCACACAGACAAGAGACTGTCAAGGCATGCGATTGGGAGTCATGAAGGATTTTAAGTAGGAGAATGACACCATCCAATTTACATTTTCAAAAGCTCACCCTGGCTGCTGTGTGGAGAATGTATTGCTGAAGAGTAGAAGCCACAGAGGCTACTCTGGAAGCTACTCAGGCAGCAGCCCAGGTGAGAAATCTGCAGGATGGTGGGAGACGGGCAGAAAGAAGCCAAAAAGTGAGAGATACTCTCAAAGTAGCACTGACAGGACCTACTGATGGAGTAAATATAAAGGGGTAAAAAAAATGGAAATGAAGGGAGTAAAAGAAAAAAATACTCCTGGGTTTTTGACTTGGGCAATTAGTTCCCAGTTCCATTTACTGAGATAGGAAACACTTGCTAAAAAACCAGTTTTTGGAAGGAAAAAAAAAGGTGTTCTACATTAGAAATGCTAACTTTGGGATGCTAAGACCCCCGTGTGGAGATGTTTTAAAGTACTGGCAGGAAGTAAGGGCTGGAGACTTACACTTGGGAACTGCCTATACAAAATGGATACTTAAAGCAATGGGAACCGAATGATAGCCCAGGAAGAAGAACAGACAGAGAAGGAATAGCAAGGCCAAGTAATGTTCCCTCTCTCCAGCCGCTAATCAACTCTTCCGGGCATACAAGAGACTTAGGAGCCTAGCCATGAGCCATATATTCCTGGGAGAAAGAAAGAAAACTGATTTTCCCAAGGGTGATGAGAAAAAGGCAGGCAGGAACTAGACCATGTAGATATTAGCACTTCCTGTGGGCCAGGCACTGTGTCTAAGTGCTTTATACGTCTTAGTTATACAACCCTCACAACAACCCTGTCTCATAAGGGGGGAGAGTATCATCATCTTCAGTTTACAGATGAGGAAACTGAGGCACAAGAGACGCAACTAGTAAATAATGGAGACAGGATTCAAATTCAAGGCTTAAATTACCTTTGAGATAATTTAAGAAAAGACAAATCACAAAGGACACTAAAGAGATTAAAGTTTTAAACATATGAATGTATAGTACCTGGCACATGGAATACATTGCAACATATTAAAATATTTGCCGAGTAAACCAATGACCACAGCTTGGCAGTCAATTCTACCACAGGTCTGAAAAAGGATTTACAGTATTAAAATACCAAGTGGGAAAGAATTGGGTCAGTCTGAAAAAAAGCTTTGGGGAGTATCTTTATTCAGACCACTGGGCTTCTCTATTTATAGAACTCAGAGATTCTACTTAACACAGAAAAAATAACTTTATGGCCTCTGAATAGCTCCAAAGAGTTAACAGAGCTCCCAAGGAGGCTAATTTATTTCAGTAAGAGGTCAGCAAGACCTGGCTCTATAATTACATTTATACAGTAACTGGTACCACTAGAAAACCGGGGCTTTTTGCTCTCTCTCCAATGGCCCGAGAGGTACTTCAGGCCCATATGGTGACTTTATAGTTCCCAACTCAAGCATCAGGGTCTGTAACTAATAAATATATGACTCTTTTCTTCTTAAAGGTTACTGAAAATGCTATCAATCGCACATTTTTCTATTTCTCCTGCACCTTCAGCTTCTGAATCTGCCAACTGTGGCCTACCAGAAAGGTATGTGGAGTCAAACCACTTCACTCCAAGTTGCCATTACAAGCTAGGTGACTTTGGTTTCTTTAATTGCAATATAAAGATATTACCACTCCCACCCTAAGACTGTGGGGGAACAGCATAAAACAACTTATCTCAGATCCTAAGCAGTGTTACCACAAGTGCAAGCGTGATTGCTTTACCAAAACTGACTCACGCATAAGCAAGGCCCTGAAAATCTGTCTTCTCCTGTACCACGTCACTCCCAACTAAGTCCAGAGAGGCCGAGGAGGACCCGGAACAATCAAAGAGGGAAGGTGGGAGTCTCTCTCCCGGCTGGGTACAACCTCCACTCTCCACTGACCTACCGCACAAAGTCAAAATTGAATGCCATGCCTAGGAAGAGAAGCTCATGAGTATGCCTAAAGAAAGGCAAAAACACACATGCAAAAAACCCTACTACGTCTCAAGTAACGTTTTCCAAAGTATGGTAGGAAAATGCCTTAAATTTGGAGCCAGAAACCCTTACCAGCTCAGAACAGCTATGGAGTAGTCACATCTGTGACCTCCAGTTTTTTCACATGGAAAATGGAGACCACGATGGCTGCTCTAACTATTTCAAATGTCTGTTGTAAGGGTCAAAAGTTAACATGTGAAAGTATTTGGTAAACTCTAGCCTCCAACACAAGATGCAAATAATTGTGATAATTCCCCTCACCAGAACTTCTGATATATAGATTACCCAAAGCAGGTGAGGAAGAACTTATTACAGCTCTCTGATTAGCTCCTTAGTTATTTCTAGACTTACTAGACTAATAAGCTGTACACAGTCTGAGACCCAATAACCAAAAGGCTAAATGTCCACTCCAATAGTCTCTCAACCTGGCCAGTAATGAACTGCCGGTAAAGTTTTTCTATTCTGATGTTAATATGCCCATTCCTAAAGAAACACACACACAACACTAAGCCTTCTCATAATATAGTATTCAAAGCCCAGCTTCTAATGTATAAGGGTGAGCTCCCACAGTTTATGGTTTCTCAAGTATGGGTGGCAAAGGAGAACAATAACAATAACAAAAAAAACAGGGTGCCTACTCTTCTAGCCTGGGGGCTGAATTTGGGCTGAGAAAGCTTATCCTTCCTGCTTTAATAAACTGGGCCAAAGAGCAGAGTCAACAGGGGAAAGGGAATAGATTCTTGGCCACCTGGAATCCCAAATGAGGAATGTGCAGGGCTTAAGTAAACAAGCAGAGAAAAGCCCTGGGGGAGATGATTCTACAGTACAGAAATGACAGCCACAGAGGACACCACACATAGGCCAGATAACAACTCCCCACTGGTCTATGACCACATCACATGCAACCAACTTCACTGAATTAATTTATGTTCATAGTTTTTAGGTTTCTAAAAACCACTCTTAAAAGTGCTACGTCTAGTCAGGTAAAGAGTCAAAGACTATCTTAGAAACATTTTATACAGGGTGTCTATATTTTCTGAAATAAAATAATGACTTGGTATTGCAAATGACTTGGTCTATCAATTCTTTTTGAGTGCTAAGGCAAAAAGGTTGGTATTTCAGGGACATTTCAACTTCTGATGATTGAGATGGAAAACTGGAATTAGGACTTGTCCTGAAAAACCCAAGGGTACTTATACTTCCTCCAGAATGAGGAGGAAGACTGGGTTCAAGATCCTTTAGACAAGAAAGGAAAGGGCATTATTCACCAGATGAAGCCTAATTGGATTTAACAAGCCAACTCTTGAGTTAAATCATGGGAAACACTATTGGTAACTGATGACAGAGCCCAGAAGCCAATAGAGCCAGAAATACACTCCTCTCAATATGGAACTCACCAACCCCTCTCTTTCTCCTCCCATGGTGCCAATTTGATTCAGCCATAGGTCGCAGAAGACAATAGCTGAATAAGGATAAAACTTTATCCAAAATTCAGAACAGGCCCTCACCTGTTCTTGGCCATGTCATGAGATGAGATAAAGATCTCAAACCTCTAGGAAAGCAGATTAGCTCATTCTAAATGTGCATTTTATAAATGTAGAAACTGAGCACAGAGGAGGCAGATTATTTCCCAAATGTCAATCCCTGATGTAGAATAAATTTAAAAATTAGCCAGTCCTCTGGGCTCGCAAATCAAAGATATCCTTCACCTACTACTGCCTCATCATTAGCAGTTTTAGCTCCCCGAACCTCAATGTCACCCACTGGGCCGTTAATAAGGCTGAAGTCTCTTTCTTGAACGTGCACCTAGTATGAGATCTGGTCATGGCTCTGAAGCCTCCGCTGACATAGATGCTGGCAGTAAAGGGAGGCAACTTCACGAAAAATGATCACCTTGATGAAACCAAACAGAAATGTACAGCATATAGAAAAACATAAACCAGCCCACAGAACATGCTCCTAGAGGCATAGTGCTACTTTAATAATTTTATAAACATGCAATGTAATTTAGTTTTTGCAGCTCAATGATACCTCCAGCCTGAGTTGTTAGAGTTTCTAACAGTTTAACCAAAAGATAACATAGTTAAAATGTCCTAAGTTAGAATCCATTTAAAGAACAAACAGGTGCTGTCCCTTCTCAAACTGGCAGGAGGCTAATCATCATCTACCACATATTCACCCTCGGGCTGATCTGTGGCCAAATGTTAGCACTTTAGTACGTATGAGGATTCTGCATTGGGGAAACCTGTTACCTTAAATCTCTGCGGTTGGTGAAACTGAATTGTTGCCCTTTTCTGATCAAAATCCTTTCTCAGCTGAAGAAAGTGTGCTTTTCCATCTTTATTTAAAACCTTCTTCTTTCCATTGACGCACCGGCACACATTGACATCTCTTCCGTAGTACACACCCCGGCTGCACAGGCTCTTCAGATCTGTTAGCCGGAACAGGGACTGGTAATACGTGGCCAGTGCAGGGTCATCTCTCTGAATGAGAAGGGGCTTCTGCTCCCAGAATTCCTTGAAAAAAGTCTCTGTCTTGAAGGGTGAGATTAAACTTTCAAAGAGACCACTGGGGCTGTCAAAGTTTAAAGTGGAAGGCCCCGCAGCTGCCTCCACCTTGACCTGCTTACAGGGAACAGGCCCTTCTTCCTTCCCATTCCCTGCAGGCTTTGCTTTCTTTGGCATAGTTCCGTCTTCAAGACAAAGTAGCAAGGAAATGCAAACCTACCAAAAGAACAAAACACACCTGGTTAGATTTAGCAGTGCCAGTGTTGATGTTAGTGGATCATACACGCACAACTTGGATGTCCATTACGCCTCCAAGACAACTCTCTGTAAGTCAATGCTGCTTCCCCCTGGGATATGCAACAGCCTTAAGCCAATGCCATTTCTTTCAAGGTAGAATTCAGCCTCACACACCAGATTACATATTCATCTAAAGGAAAACATATTTTTTTCTTGTACACAAGCATTAAGTCACGGAATTTATTATTTATTAGTATAATTATGACAAATTAAACCATTTGACTGTCTCAGCAGTTCCTAGTCATAGGTTTAGCCTGTGGCCATTGTCACACCAGAGTCACAAATCTTGAATTTGGCTGCAACTAGCACCAGGCCCTTAATCTAATTAGGTGTGCCCTGGCTTACACACACTGGACTGGAGAACAACCAGCAGCCGCCCGCTGCCAGGTGCTCCTCACTCCAGCACCGCCCCCAACTGTTGTTAGCAGGGCAACTGGACCAGGGGTGCCACCTGGTGGCTGGAGCAAGAAGCTATTTGCTCCCGAATCTCTCCAACAGCCTGAAGCTCCTCAGTTCCAAATCTGAGCTTATTCCTGGAAATTGCTGCTTTATTAGAAACTATACCAAGACTTTAAAAAGCTATATATATCTTTTTAACTGAAATAAGACATAATAAAACACCAACATCACCACACTCTGACACAGCACTTCTCCAACTTTCATATGCACACAGATTACCTGGGCCTCTTGCTCAAATGCAGGTTATGATTCACCAGATCTGAGGTGGGGCCTGAGATTCTGCATTTCTTACAAGCTCCCAGGTGATAACGATGCTGTCCATCCATGGTACACTTTTAAATAGCAAGAGCAGCAACACTCCCAAGTATAGCCAACCTTCTCTCAGAACTGCCCCCAAACCACAAATATTGTTACACTTAAAATGTAGGTTTCCCTCATCTGTTTTCAGGAACTGTAATCCAAATTATATAAAATTTCTAAGACTGTAAAATTCTATTTTAAAGTTTTTTTTTCTTTCTGGGGAGTCCATTGCTTTCACCAGATTCTTAAAGAAGTCTGTGTCCCCCAAAAATGTTAAGAACCACTGTGCTTATAAAAACCAAAATTTTGAAAAGACAAGTAATTTATTTATAAATATTATGGTTTTAAATTTTGTTGAATATCAGAATTGCAAGAATACCGTTTTCTATTCTTTTGTCATTACAACTAAGCAGTCTCTCAGCTACACTGTAGACTGAGTAGAACTAGTGTTCTGGCCTGGGAAGGAAGCACTCTGGAACCGTATGTTAAACGTTGCACCAACTGATTTATAAAAGAATCTTTAGCATGCAACCCAGATGTAAACTGAACAAATTAGGAAGTGGAAACATCAAAATAATAAAACTCTCTCATAGATTCTCCTAGCTTCTAAGTTTTGTACCCACAAATAGCTCAGATCCTCAAAAGATCAAATGTTTCCAGTAAGGAAACACAGGATCATGCTGGAAAACTATATGAATTTATACTAAAAGCCTACAATAGAGGGGGGAAAGGTCTTAAATTTGGAAAAAAATAAACCTTACTGTTTTAGGATATGTGGTCAATGAGACACATTTTCTGAAAATGTTTTGTTCCTTTTAAGTCAAACAGACCAGCTTGAATTCTCAACTAAAGAATCAAGGCTTCAGTGAGACAAAGCATTGCTAGTACTTGGAACTCTGAAGTGACTCAGAAATACAGGAGTTACGAAAACAGATTCAGTAAGGAGTACTGCTTGTGCAGAAAAGAGCTACCACAGGAGGCCTAACTGCTATCCTATGAAAGGCCAGCTTGGGGCTGACATCTGGGAACTTAAAATTTTGGAAGGGTTCCCACCACTATTAACTGATAAGAGTGGCTCACTATGCCTAAACTGTATAAACAATACGGTTTATAGGGAACACCTGATTTCCTTCTGGGAGTCTCGAATTTTGGTCTGTGCCAGGCAGAGGCTGCCTACGTGATCAGCCCCCAGTCAAAACCCTGGAAACTGAATCTATAATGAACTTTCCTGGTTGGCAACATTTCACAAGTCTTGGCACAACTAGTTACTGGAGTAGCTGAGCACATCCATTTTGACTCCACCGGGTAGAAGATCCTTGGAACCTTGTGCTTGGTCTCCCCAAGACACCCCATGTGCCTCTCTCCTTTGCTGACTGTGCCTGTTATCCTTTCGCTGCAGTAAATCAGCCCACAGTCCTCCTAGCAAATCACTGAATTAAGGATAGTCTTGGGAACACTGGACACATTTAATTGCTCACGTTTAATTTTTTAAAACTCTTAAATTATTAGGTTTGTATCACTAAAGGTTACCCTATAAAGCAATTTTATATTCAGTTATACATCTTTTATCTCTCGTAACTGGTCAGTTTAAAATTTATTTAAGGGGAGTGAGCAGCAGAAAATGCAAGTGAAAGTGTTGTTTTAAGTATAAACACATTAACCAGAAAATGTGGCTAAACAGTGTGCAAAATACTTAAGCCAAAATAAAAATCACTTAAGGATTTTTTTCCCGTCTACAATCACTAACAAAATAAACTCCAATACTGCATAACAAATGCTTTTGTTAGAACATAAATTTTACTATTTATGCTGCCAAAAGTTACATCATTAACTGTTTCTGTATGTTCATGTTGAAATGATTTGAGGCTCAGTTAATTGCAACCTAGCTTAGAGGTTACTGGGCAAATATACTATTTCTTTGATTTTCACACTACTCATATTGTACAACAACCATTCCTTTTAACAGCTTTTGGAGGGTGGAGGGGAGAACAGATGAGATATCCTACCACAATAAACATACAAAAATTGTAAGGTGCATTACAGTTTCAGAAACAGTAATAAGTAAAAAAGTATGTTTTAGAGTCTAAGAATACAGTAATCGAACGAGAGTGCTTTGTTTAGGACAGCCAACAAAAGCCTCCTATAAACCTCACAGACCACCCAAACAGAAGTTAGAATAACTATTTCTATAAAGCTACAGAAAAAAGTTTTTTGTAAAGCAATTGCTTTCCATTGGAGTTGACTATAAGCATTAATACGTAAAAAGATTAAGTCAAAAGATTTATGATTCATATTTCGGTAACTGCCCCACAGATAAACTCTACTAGTAAATCAATATTGATGCCCATATCATAGCCAACGAATAGCGAGTCATTATATTTTTAAGGTGTACTAATCTCCTTTTCTATAGTAATATTTAATGACATGACATAACACAGCTTCACTTACACGTTGCCAGAGCCTAGCAGAGCATGGCCCATAGGTCCTCAAGAAATGTTTGCTGAGCTTTGTTTCATTCTTTCATCTTTTGTCTGTATACAATTTTGGAGAAAGACCTTGCACAAAATAGGGGGGAAACAGATGGCTTGTGAAGTGGGGATTACTTTTCTGATGGCAGCTGTCACTTGGATATTCAACAGCACCTTAAGAGCTAAAAGGCATCTTAGACATCAGTAGCTATCACCAAGAAGTGGAGGGAGGTCTTTACATCCCCTGGGCAGTGTTTTAGAGAGTGTACTATGGAGTCACCTGCAATACTTGTTAGCATGCAAATTGCTGGGCCCCATATCAAGCTCATGGGATTGCCACTTCTGATGGCAGGAGCCCAGAAATCCGCATTAACGTAATAAGCTCCCTTGATGGCTTTTAGATCCACTGAGGATGGACAACAGTCAAAATCAGCTCAATTAAACACACACGCACCTGTCAGAAATTATATTAATATATTACAAGGCTGCCTAGGCTAACCTAAAACATTTCCTTCAGACTCACAGAAATTATCAACCAAGAGAAAAAACTGATTCTTCTGTTGACCTAAAGCTGTGATTGGCAGTTGTAGTTCTATTTTAGAGAAAAAATGAATTGTACTTCAAGGTATTTTGGTGACCATGAGGATGAGGCCCAGGAGGCAAAAACCAAGTGATGATGGAAAAAGCTAGATAAATCAGGTTCCCCCAAAGACGGTCCCAGTGAAACCAAACTCCTGGCGCTGAATTTACAGCTAATTAGTGACGAAATCAGATCCTCTGACTACCAGGCCTACCCTTCCTGAAAACACTGAATAACCTGGTCTTACTAACCTGTTGGGCAACTCAGCTGTTGGGCAGCCGTTGTAGAATTATTAGTTGATAAATGAATTGGAAGCGTAGGCTGTAATTTTAAAGTCAGAAGTAATGTGAAAGAAAGACGCAGCGTCCCCTCTCCCCACACACCCGAACTTCACGTTTCCAGGCTGCAAAACGTGTCTTTTAGGCCCGACCTGACGCCGGCGACGCAGCACGTGTGGCGGCTGCCGGCACCACCCTTCCTGCCAAACCTCCAAACTTTCGGTGCGCTCGTCCCCACTCTCGGACCCACGGGCAAAGCACCACGTGTGCCACTCTCCATGCCCAAGACATTCGCGACCCCTTGGGCCCGGCCGTGCGGGACACTGTCCTGGTCTCCGGGGATGTGGGCGCGCGTCCTCGGTTCGGCAACCACAGCGCCCGCCACCAGGACTCCCCGCCCGGGCCCCGAAGTCCCCCAGACCCGCAACCGCGCCCGGGCGCCGGGAGCAGCGGCGCGCGCGCCCCGCGGGATCCCGCACGACCCCGGGTGCGGCGGCGCCGGGCAGCCAGCGGGATCGCGCCACTCACCAGGCACGGCCTGTTGCGCGCGGCCGCGAGCCGACTGGGCGGGGGCTGGGGGCGGGGCGGCGTGGGCTGGGGGCGGGGCGGCGTGGGCACGCTCCGGGGCGGGGCGCTCCTGCTCCGGTGCCCGCCCAGCGACGCGCCGGCCTGCACGTGGTCGGTGCTCCGGGAGGCCGGGCCGGCAGCTGCTCCTGGCTCGAGGTTACCTGGGGGTATCCGGTGTTCGTGCCTGAACGTTCCTTTTTTTTTTTTTTTTCGTGTGGAAGGAAAAAATGGCTTTGCCTTTTTCTCTTTTTTTGTTAGGCGCTGGGGAGGAGACTGGATTTGGGGAAGTGTTCTGGTACAACCCTGTTACTTTTATGAATGGGGAAACCGAGGACTGGGAAGGGAAAGAGAGCTACCCAAGTTTAGGGAGCTGGTGGTCCAGGTTCCTCCGTCGTCTTTTTATGGCTCTATGGCTACGCCTTGCTGCTTTGTACTAACTCAACTGTAATTTGTTATCTTGCTCCAGGAGAAACAATCCTGGTTTAAAAGATAAAAGGAAATGTTTTGTGTCTTTGGCTATAGACACAAAGACAAAAGCAATTATTTGAGTAATTTTGGCCTTACGGCCTCCCCTTTTGACCTACTTTCTGGAATGTTCGGGTAGGGAGGTGCGAATCAGTGGCACGTGCCTTTCTTTGTAGACAGGGAAAGAGGACCTGAGGATGTCGTCATTTGGACCCGAGGATGTCGTCATTTGGACCCGAGGATGTCGTCATTTCATTCCATCAAAGTGATTGAGCCCAGGGGCTGTTTCTGATGGTCCATTCTGTCTGTAGGCATCATGCTAGGTGTTTTGTAGACTCCTCACTTCATCCTCACCACAACCTTGTAATTACCTCCATTTTACAGTTAAGGAAACTGAGTCAGGAGAGGTTAAGTAACTTGCACAAGGTCACACAGCTAGGAAGTTGCAGAAACAAGACTGGAGCCACCAAACCAGTCAACTGTTGACTCTTTATCACTGTGTTACTGTCGCCCACTGTGACCAGCAAGGTTCCTGTCAGGTTCCAGTCAGAAAAACTCGGGGTACATGTCAAATTTAGCCCTTTCAGAAAAGACTACAAGACAAACAAAAAATTCTAGTTGACATGATACTGGTAATGTATTTTGCTCTTTATTTTGGCTTCAAAACTACTAGAGATAATATAGAACAACATTGATGCTATGGGGTTTCAGAAAATGGTACATTCTCACAAATGTCTGGCACTTGTAAAAGCGGTTCTTTGTGTCTGTCGTTAAAAAAATTCCAGTGTCAACACAAAAGACCATTTTCCATCATATAGAATAGCCCTAAGGATGTCTAACAGAACTAAAGTACACATTGAAGTCAGCTCTGCTGTGGAAAATCATTGTATAGAGGCTCTCCTGATGCAAAATTAGTCTTTCAATATGTTCTCTCTGATATTTTCCTTATAATCCAGATTTCTTAGCGTGACAAGCAAAAAATGTCATGATTATTCCATCTTCAGACCTAAACACTGCCTATAATGTCTGTAAAGAAAAGGAGGAGGAAGAAAAAGCTTAAGATCTGGATGGCGTGGGAGCGGGGAATGGTCCATTTTCTTGCCCAGAAGGGTTCTAGAATCTATGGCATTCCTACTGCACTGTTTCTAGTACTTAAAAAAAATTTTTTTTTGGTCTTTTTTGTTTTTAGTCCATTGAATTTAAAAGTATTTCCAGAGGACAAGAAGCAGACTGCTATCCAGTCCCCACTTATTCCAAAACTTCATTAAAAAGTCAGTTATTTTATTTCCATAATTAGTTTTCTCATGAAAACAATGTCATAGATGGTGGCTCCTCAGTTCTACCCAGAAAAGCCTATAGAAGCCTCCAGATTTCTGAATCAATCTAGTGACTAGTGATCCTCCTCTGGATCCTGGGAATGAGATGCCAAGGAGACAAGAGAGAGGAGAGAATTCCTTCCGTGCCTTGTCTTGGGCATAAATCCTGAAATAGACTTATCCCTGATTATTTTTCAAATAAGTTAAACTCCTGCAGAGGTGCTTGATGTTCATACCCTTGGGTAGCTTTGTTAAAAGACTCTTTTCAAAGCCAAGTTTGTGTTTCTGTTCTATGATCTTCTTGTAGAGCTTTTGGGTTTTAGCCACCTCACTGTGGCTCCCCACCAGGCCTGTTCAGCCTGGATGTCAGGCTGCAAAAGTGCATCCCTGTCCTATCTCCTCCTCTAATCAGAATGACACTGAGTGCAAAGAACCTAAGAATGATAGTGTGTGAACACAGTTTTTATGGTTATTAAATCTCTTTCTGGAGGGGCCAAGTGTATGAACTTGGAAAACTCTCTTTTTGCTAACACTCACTTTCCTCATTTGTAAAGTGAGCTTGCACCAGCGGTACTGTGATGTCTCTACTGGCTCTCAAATTCCATAAGCCTCAGGGTCCGAGCACCGATTTCCTTAGGGTATTAGAAGAAAAGTCTGTCTGGGTGGAATCATTCATTCATTTATTCTATAAACATCAAAGAACTTGTAAAATGATTAATAATTGTATTTTTGTTTGAAAACTTTGTTTTATTTTATAGTGCTGCCCTGTTGCACAACTCCAGGAAGCACAAGCATTGTTTTGAACAGTGTGAATGGTTGGCGCCCTCTGTGTATGCACTTTGATCCAGAAAAGATCTAAGTAATTTCTTTCTTCCATGTGACTTTAATATTTGTACCATTATCATTAGCCTAACTTTTTCATGTAAGGAAACTGAGGCACATTATGGTTAAATAACTTGCTCAAAATTACACAGCTATTGAATAGTGGAACTGGCACTTAAAGGCCTATTGTCTTAGTTTGGGCTGCTATAACGAAATACTATACACTGGGTGTCTTAGAAACAATAAAAATTTATTTCTCACGGTTCTGGAGCCTGGGAATTCCAAGATCAAGATGCCAGCAGATTCTGGAATTCACTGTGCCTCGTGAGGCTTGCTCTCTAGTTGACAAATGACACCTTCTAGCTGCATCCTCACTTAGTAGAAGGGGCAAAGCAGCTCTCTGGGGCTATTTTATGAGAGCACTAATCCCATTCCTAAAGGCTTCACCATCATGATCTAATCTCCTCCCAAAGGCCCCGCCTCCTAATCACATTCATGATTCTGTTTCAACATACAAATTTTGGGGGCGGTCACAAACATTCAGACCATAGCACCCATACTGCTGATCGATTAATACTCTCTTTGGACCTCTGTTTCTTCATTTTAAAAGTAGTTAATTTTTCCTAATTCAGAAAGCTGCTGTGAGCCTCAGGTGAGATAGAGTAAGCAAAAGCATTTAAAACGGTAAAAAGCTATTCACCTGAGAGGCATTACTGTTAAATCCCATATAGCATCTTGTATATGATAAATGGTAATATTATGATAGAAGCAAGTAATGTGAACTTGAGTAATTGAAATTATTATTATGATTAATGATTATTTCAGTCAAGATGTCATGTTGTATTGATTACTTGGTGACCAACTTGCAATTAATTGCTCTGATAGCCCAGAGGCACACCATCTTTTATACAAATGAGCAATAATCATCTAATTACATTAATCTAGACCAGAACATTATCCAAAATAATCAAATAATTTATTCTACATTCAAATCCAAATCTTCCTCCAAGATATATACTATGGGACTTTGAGGAGGTAATTTTGTGGACCAACTACACTTTTAGCTTCTACACTTTTCTTTGTCTTATTTTTCTTTCTTCTAATTCATATTATCTTTATCAATCGCATTCAATTATTAGAGCTCATTTTCACAAAACCTTCTCTTTTCTTCTGTCTACCTGAACTGTATATTTATTTAAAAGCTATATAGCTGGTCCTGAGGCTACTTTCCCATTGATTCATATTTAATTTAAATATGACTTCAGCAAAGATACAACCTAATTAACAAAAAACATTTTAAGTTATTTTAGGGTAGTGTGATTGCTCCAAAAATTTATTTGATGTGTGGGTTTGTGTTTTTAGCACTTCTTAGAAGTGCAAAATACTTGAAACACCTGCTTTAATGTTCTCTAATGAAGTAAAAGAAATGAACGTGAGTGCAAGTACTTTCTTTTTTTCTTAGGATGCCTTGTTAAGTTACCTAGTTTTGAAAATACTGGAACCTATAAGTCACTTTTAAAGGACACAGGCTTGTATATCAAGCTTCAGAAAGTCTTATTATTTCACAATAGAAAATGTATTTAAAAAGATTTGCTAATGACATGACAACTTCATCTACTTTTGATTGCCTAATGCAAGGAGTGATCAACTGGCAGCACAATCCTGTAGAAAGCATTTGAAACACTCTTATAGTGGAGGAGGGGCCAAGATGGTAGACTAGAAGCAGCCAGCACTGGGATGGGAAAAATATTCCACTCAAATGGAAATCCAAACTGAGCAGGTTTCTCATACCAGATAAAATAGACTTTAAATCAAGAATGGTAAAAAAGGACAAAGGTGGTCATTATATAATGTTAAAGAGAGCAATTCAACAAGAAGACATAATAATTCTAAATATATATGCACCTAGCACAGGAGCTCCAGTTCCCAGATTCATAAAGCAATTCTACAAGATCTAAGCAAAGAAATAAACATTAGCATCTTAACAGACTTCAACACCTCACTGACAACTAGAAAGATCATCGAAGCAGAAAATGAATAAAGAAACAATAGACTTAAATACTAGAACAAATGGACTTAACAGACATTTACAGAACATTCTACCCCAAAACTACTGAATATACATTCTTCTCATTAGCACATGGGACATTTTCCAAGATTGATTATATCTTAGTCCACAAAACAGGTTCTCAACAAATTCAAAAAAATCAAAATCATACCACATATCTTCTTAGACCACAGTGGAACTAATTAATGTAAAATATTGCTTATTAATATTGTGCAACAATTCCAATCAAAGTGGACACATTTTGTTAGTCTTTCAAACTGCTATGGTTCTTATTCATTCTGTTATGATGTTAATGGCAATGGATAAAATCATCTGTTGGAGAAAGGATGCCCTATGCAATAAATGGTGCTGGGAGAATTGGAGATCCACATGCAGAAGAATGAAACGGGACCTCTATCTCTTGCTATATACAAAAATTCATGCAAGATGGATAAAAGACTTAAATGTAAGGCATGAAACCATAAAAATTCTAGTAGAAAATGTAGGAAAAACTCTTTTAGACATCAGCTTAGGCAAGCCCACTGTCATCACTTCTATTCAATATAGTACTAGAAGTCCTGGCCAGAGAAATCAAGCAAGAGAAAGAAATAAAGGATGTCCAAATCAGGAAAGAGGAGATCAAACTATCCCCGATGGCTGGCAATACCATCTCGTATCTAGAAAACCCTAAAGACTCCACCAAAGGACTCCTAGCATTGATAAATAAATTCAGCAAAGTCTAAAATTACAAAATCAATGTACATATATTAATAACAGTCAAGCTAAGAGTCAAATCAAGGACTCAATACCATTCACAATAGCTACAAAGAAAAGAAGATACCTAGGAATATTCTTAACCAAGGAGGTGAAAGATCTCTACAAGGAGAACTATAAAACACTGATGAAAGAAATAGTAGATGACACAAACAAATGGAAAAACATCCCTTGCTCATGCATTGGCAGAATCAACATTGTTAAAATGTCCATACTGCCCAAAGTGATTTATAGATTCAATGCAATTTCCATCAAAATGCCAATGTCTTATTTCACAGATCTAGAAAAAATAATCCTACACCTCATTTGGAACCAAAAAAGACCCTGGATAGCCAACACAATTCTAAGCACAAAGCAAATCTGGAGGCATCACATTACCTGACTTCAAATTCTACTACAAGGCTATAATAACCAAAATAGCATGGTACTGGTATAAAAGTAGAGACATAGACAAATAGAACAGAACAGAGAATATAGAAATAAAACCATATAGCTACAACCAACAGATCTTTGACAAAGCAGACAATAACAACATGCACTGGTGAAAGGAAGCCCTATTCAATAAATGGTGCTGGGAAAACTGGATAGCCATGTGTAGCAGAATGAAGCAGAACACCTGCTTCTCACTGTATACAAAAATTAATTCAAGCTGGATTAGAGAGTTAAATGTATGACATGAAGCCATAAAAATTCTGGAAGAACACATAGGAAAAACTCTTCTAGACATTGGCCTAGGCAAAGAATTTATGACTAAGACCCCAAAGGCAAATATAGGAGTAACAAAAGTAAATAAATATGACTTAATTAAAAAGCTTCTGGATAGCAAATGAGATAATCAAGAGAGTGAATAGACAAACTACAAAATGGGATAAAATATTTACAAATTATACATCTGACAAAGGACTAATATCCAGAATCTAAAAGGAACTCAAATCATCAAGGAAAAACAAATAACCCCATCAAAAAGTGGGCAAATGACATGAACAGAAGTTTTTAAAAAGATAGAGAAATGGCCTACAAACATATGAATAAAATGCTCAGCATCACTAATTATTAGGGAAAGGCAAATTAAAACTACAATGAAATACCACCTTATCCCTATCAGAATTGCCATTATTAAAAAGTCAAAAAACAATTGATGCTGGTGTGGATGGAGAAACATAGGAACATTCATACACTGTTGGTGGGACTGCAAATTAGTACCACCTCTACGGGAAACAGTATGGCGGTTCCTCAAAGAAATGAATGTAGACCTACCATTCCATCCAGCAATCCTGATGCTGGGTACTTACCCAAAGGAAACAAAGTAGTTTTATAAAAAGCACTTGCACTTGACTGTTTATCATAGCACAATTCACAATTGCAAAAATGTGGAATAAATCTAAGTGCCCATCAATACTTATGAGTGGATTAAAAAATGTGGTATACATACATACACACACACACACACACACACACACCCCATAGAGTACTACTCAGCCATAAAAAGGAATGAAATAATGTCATCTGCAGCAACTTGGATGGAACTGGAGACCATTATCCTAAGTGAAATATCTCAGGAATAGAAAACCAAACACCTTACATTCTCAGTAATAAGTGGGAGCCAAACCATGGGTATGCACAGGCACAAAAAGATATAATGGACATTGGAAACCAAGAAGGGGGGAGATGTGGGATAGAAACTTGCCTATTGGGTACTATAAACACTATTCACTATTCTGATGACAGACACACCAAAATCCCTGACTTAAGCATTATACAAGGTATCCCTGTAACAAAAATATTTGTACCCTTTCAATATTTTTAAATAAAATAAACAAAAAAGAAACACTTGCAGAAAATAAGTTTTTATGAATTGTATTGATCCTAGGATTAAAAGTAATATCACATCCTTTGACCTGATAATAAAATGTAGTTCAATGTTTCCTACAACAAATTAAGTATCAATCCATTGAAAAGAAAACTGTTATAATTTTTCTTAGTGACTTTGTGAAATCTCTCTACACTTGGCTTATCACTGACCAAAAAAAAAAAAAAAAAAAAAAAAAAAAATTATGATTCAGCAGGGGGTTGAAATGGAAGAAAAACTGACAATGTTATTTTGACAATGTTGAACTCCATGAATGCATGTATTCCTGGAAAGTAGCAAAGGTCTGGAAATTTCTCCAACATTTTGTATTCTGAGAAAAGACCATCCTGCTCTCATAGATTCCAAGATAAGACCTACTCTATTGTTCTTCAGTGAATATGACTCACTTGGACACCTGCCTCTTTGAAGCTCTTGCCTCCTTTCTTTTCTTTGAGATGTTCCTCATTAATTAATATTCTTCCTATTGTAATAGCCTGAATAAAATCATCTCCTTAAATGTCCAGTGCATTTTATCTTTACAGTTTCTTTAAAATAGAATAAAATCTGGAGGAGAATCAAATTGCAGTTGGAAAGTCAAATAACTTTGAAATTAAGCAGGACATTATAGGATGATAGTGTTTTAAAGCAATGTTTACAGGGAAAGAGTAGGTTGGCTCCATTCCAAAAATGAGATAGTTGGAGTGTAATATTGCTTTGCCTAAGGCCTTGCTAGGAAATAACAGCAGCACCAGGTACAGAATTGTAGTTGAAATAGCAATTTTCTTACCACCTCTTTTTCTTGCTTCTTTGAGGGTGTTGTTTGATTGCATTGCACTTTTGACCTTAAGAATTATGGAACTAGGTATAATTGCTTTTCTCATTCATCTCCATGTTTAAAAAAATTATATATATAGGAGTGTGTGTGTGCGTGTGGAGGGGAGAGACAGAGAGAGAGAGATTTGAACAGGCTTATGAGTGGCACAATAAAGAATAATAGACCTTACCCATGAAGACTTGCAAGGTTTAAGATAATACGGTCACAAATTATGATTTTTGTGGCAACTCATGTGCAAATATTTGTAATCTCAGTTTTTCTGCTACTTAGAAAGTTGGCAAAGGCTTGCAGTGGCAGTAACAGTTATGGAAGGAAGCCAGTTTTCAATAAGTAGGACTTTTTTAATATAAGTATTTTATACAATACCCAAACTTCCATTATAAAAAGGGAGTGCCAAGCAGATATATATAAGAAGGCTCTGCTTCAGAAAAATTAACTGAAAATAAAAAAAGCTTCTTCAGTTACAGTAATCTATACCCCAGAGTTTCTGGGCAGACAGGTAAGTGAGTCTGACATGGCAGGTTCTAGTGACAAACAAGGCTTCTACAAGAAGTGCTAACATTTGAATATGGCTAGAAATTTCATTTGTTCCTAAAATAATTTTTCTTCTAAATATTCTTTATGTTACTAATTGCAAACCATTGTATCATAATAGCACACAATAGGAAATAACACTGATGTCCCACAGGTGGCGATGGGTTAAGTAAACTATGGTGCACCCATTCAGTGGACTACTCGGCAGCAAAAAAAATTTAGTTTGCAGGAAAAAACATCAAAAGTTTTTTATAATCCAGAGAAGAAAATCTGGCTACAAATGACATAAATTAGATACTTTCCCCAATGGACGATAAGTCCAATAACACTAGAGGCCATGTCCATCTTTGGTTACTGTATCTCCAGCAGACAGCACAGTGTTTGGCACAATATAAGTGCTTAAATTAATGAATGCAATTATATACACAGAGGTTCCATTAGAACAAATATAAGTTATGCATAGAAAAACCTCTAAAAATATACATTAAAATATTAACTGTTTAATTCTGGGTGGGTGATTTTTATTTTTTGCCAATTAGTATTTTTAATTTTTATAATGAAACTATTTTCTAATCAGAACAAAAATGATAAAACTGGGTTAAAATATACCTTTTCATAGGTTTTCCAGAGCAATCCCTATAAAATAGCCCATTTCTATATTTAGGCAGTTTACAGAGCTAGCTGGCTTTTTCTTAATCTTAGAAAGCAGCTTATTTTCTGAAATCCTCACATTTTATCCGGGCTTATTCCTCAGTGAACAATCACGCACAGTCTGTTCAGGATTGTGATCAGTAAATGAAGTGAAAATCAAAATGAAGTAACTATTATATGCTGTCTGTCACTCATGTATTTTTCAGGTAAACTGTGGTTTCATTCTTCTAGAACTATAATAAGAACCAAACCAGAAATCTTGTTGCTCCATAGTAGAAATGAAGCTAGCAGGAACAGCCCTGTCTTCAGAGTCTTCCCAAGACACTGATTTGAGAAGAAAACTTGCTAAAATCCTAGGAGCTCATTCTGAATGCTCTAATAATTCCCATGAGCAGTAAACATATTTTCTCAGTGTCAGGCATTTATTACTGAAGAATGCAATGCCTGTATTTCAAGACATTAACAAAAGCTGTGTTTGATTGGCCAACAATTGTTCATTAATGCTCCTCAAGAGGAATGCTGAGTATATGTGTAGTGTGATAGAGACCCATTCTTCTAGCCTATACTGCCAAATACATTCAGTGATGCATTTGATTTAAAATAATGAAATGAATATGCCCAGGGGAAGCATTAGACATATTGAATACCATAGTTCAAAGTATATAAAAAACAGAAATATATGAATAACCTGAGAATTGGAAGAAGGGAACAGTGTAGATTTGTTCTGTCCATTTGTATATTTGTCCCCCCTTTTTTTGTTACATCAACTATATACAGAATTTGTCAAAATCCGAAATGTAATACAACTATAGTACTCTGTTAAATAATAGCTATAAATTCTCAACCATCTAAAATACTAATCTGGGCTCTATTTTGAAAATATAATCATACCAAAATACTACCCCTATAAAATCAAGCTTAAAAACCATTTTAATAAATGATTTTAAAGTTTTTTTATGGTCTATCTACAGTGAAATGGAGAAGAGTTTAAATAAGTTACATTAACTCAGTTTTGGAGAGTATCCTAGAAAAATATAATCCTTAGGAAGTTTTGAAAGAATTGGAAAAGTTATATTAAGAAAATAGAATGAAGTATCTCAGAATTATCCTGCCCATGAGGGAAGGCATAATAAAAAGAAAGAATTTTCATTTAATCTATTATACCCAGAAGGAAGATACTTTTCTAGAACCCTCTGTGATTCACAACAGAGAATCAAAACCAATGTTATTGGTAAACAAGCAGGAAGTTATTTATCTCTTCACTTGTCATAAAATAATTCAAATCATTTTGGTTTACTTTATGGTGAAATAAAATGAAATACACTGAAAGTAACACACTATTTAATTTATTTCTCTTAATTCAATGCCAGCAATCAAAATAGGAATGGGAATATTTTATATTTCCTGCCAAGGGCTTTTCTCTAAATTGAATTGTTTTCACAAAATACTCAACACAAAGGCCTGCATACTGCTGATCTGCAAAAAGAAGGCTAATCATTGGAGGTTTTTCTACTGGACAAACATTTAATTAATACCCACTTGACCTGATTTACTTGGTTCAACCAAAGTTACTAAGGATTATTATGGGATACCTAAATTTCATTCATTTTTTTTTTTTTTTTTACTTGATACACTATCTGGAAGCATCTCCAGTTGTTTATAAATTGAGAGTTCACATCCCTTCATGGCTATTCGTCTCCTTCTTTTGGTATCTCTCCTTCAGAACTCACCCAGCACAATGTATATGCCCCTATTTTAACATTCATTACATTTATCATAGCTACTAGTTCATTGCTCTTGCTAGGCTCTGCTCTCAGAGATGGCACGAATGCTATCTCATATTTATTTTTCAGTACATAATACTTAATAAAGTGCCTGGCATATGTAGATGATCAATAAACATTTTTTGAACAAAGTAATTAAATGCCTCCAAGAAGCTATACCTCATCTACAAAATGCAAGATATTATTATTGATGATTGATGTATTAATTTAACATGAGAATGGGAACATTGAGTGAAGTTTAGGTTCCCCCCCCCATTGAACTCAATAACATATGAAACAATACTTAAAAAGATAAAAGACTTAATTAGAAATGGAGAAGGAGGCTTTTCATGGGATGCAGCTGTGTGAGTGTGGGTGGTGCCACCTCGACTGGATGTTCTTCCCTAGGAGGATTCAGCTCCGCTAGCTCTGGACGCTGGGCTGGCACTATGAAACAAAACATCCTTGAATTATCGTCATAGTACAGCTTTATTCCCTAATTAAATAAAGAATATTTTCATTAAGATAGAAGGAGGGTCCAGATGAAGTAGTTACAAAGCCCTTCTCTATGGAAAAATTTTTTCCCCATAATATACATGCCTATGACTCTTATTTGTGGAGTCAAATTCTCCTAGGACCTTAAACTCTTTCCTAGATGTAAATCATTCAGCCTTCACATTTTCTTTAGGCCAAGAGATTCAACTGGCTCTTTCCCAGTTCAATTGGTACTGTCCAATTCACATTCAAGAGTTGTTTTTTAAAACATCATCTGATTTTAATACAACCTTTGTACATTAAAAATTCCTTTTCATACATATATACCCCAATAAAACAAATTAAATATAATATACACAATGGGAAATAAAATCCTAGAATAGGTGTCAATGACATGGTTGTTTTCCAGAATGATTCTACCAACATGTCCTCCTAGGGATTTTCTTCTCTTTATCTGAGATGAATCTGTGCTGGGGCTGCCTGTAGATTTTCCTCTCATGGAGTCTTCTTCTGAGTGCAGAGAGAAGGAAGTCTGGTCCATGTCACTGTCATGGTAACAACCATCAAAGGCCATGGCTTGAACTGCGTTAATATTGTACATTCCAGAAATCTGTCAAAAAGACTTTTTTTAGTAGGTCATGAATATGGTTTTATGAATAGGAATTATAACAAAATGTGAATAATCAGATTTTTAAAAGAGGTAATTCCAATAAAGGCTAAGAACGTTTTGCTCAAAAAATAGAGTTCTGCTTTTGCTTCTGGTGTCTAAAAGTAATTTTAATAAGTGGAAAATATCATTTTACAGATCCTGTTTTTAATGGGAATCTAGCAAGGAGGTTTATAGTTATTTCCATAGAGATATTTTATTATCATGCAAGTAAATGTTACACAACTATGATGTCAGCATTTTCTAATTTAGTGCTGGCCTGATAGACTGTTACATGCTGTGCATGTTTTCGTCTTTGTTTCTGAGTAGTATGAATGGTTTGTGATAAGTTTGAGAATTGAAGTTGAATATGATTTATCTGAACAGCAATATAAGTCAATTGGATTTGCTTTTCAACTTATTTTTCCTCTTTAGAGAGAATACAGCAGTGTGCCCAGTCAATGTATTTTTTTGTCCAAATACAGAACAATATCATCTGGTGATCCATTTATGCTTAAATTGGGGATGGGATAGGGAGAGATCTTAGCTACTCCATTTAAATGCAAATTGGCCAGGTCTTCTCATTTTTGCTTAAAAGGACCTAAAATGATACTAACATAGCCCAATTAAACAATATGAAATTGGTTTATATTCTGAAGGAGCAAGTTATCGATGCTTTCTGGCTTACGTGGCTGATTGAATCAAAACTAAATTTTTCTTTAAGGTTCTACTCAGAGGGAGATTGTGGTTCTCACTGGTTCAGAGCAGTGTCTACAAAGCAGCTGTTGCTAATTGCTTTTGGAGAAAACAACATCACTTCTTGATCTACAGGGAAGTTTAAAAGTGAACACATATGGAGAGGCTAGTACTGGATGAAATTATTCAGAATTCAAATTGGAGGCTGCAGAATAAATTTTGCCAAAATGTGTATTGGGTTCATAATGATTTAAAAACCTAGTATTTTACTGAGTTCAAAACACATGGAAACTATTTTGTGCAGTCAGTGAACTAATCAGGGGCCCTGCTTGAGTTACCTTGTCCCTCTTTTTTAATTTTGGAAATTTTACATAATACAATAAAAATGGACAAAATAAACATGAAATGAGATCGAGACTGAATAACCTCAGATAGCCAACAATATTAATGATATATTCAATTCTGGATCTGAGGACAGAATAACTATATACCATCTCTTCAGTGGTTTCTCCACCCACCCAGAACACTGCTGAGCTGTTCCACTGGCCGGACACTTTTTATTTTAACAAAAATGTCATCAGTGTGTTAAAGAAGACATATATTCTTTTGAGAGCAAGGGTGCCATTTCACTTTTCCATTGAGATAATCCAGAATGATTATCTAGATTATCTAGATAATCTAGAATGATAATCTAGAAAGATATGATTGATCAAATCTTGCAGTCCATGGTTTATCAATAGGCTGCTGCTATTTTCCACTATTTTCCATAAGGGTGGTTTTTTTTTTTTTTTTTTGGTCATGTTCCTCAAACAATCCATAAGCTTGTAAGTTGGTTGTTTTGATAGAAACAGCTTTAGAACAGGTCTTTAATTTTTCACTCCAGCCCATATGTAAGCACATAGCTAAGGCATATTATATCTAAACCATTGGCTGTTTTGACTGAATTCTAGGTCTTGAAATTAGGAAAATATTTGGACGAAGGGATAAGAAAGAAAATAGCTACCCCTCTTGCTTTTGAGCAATAGTCAGCACTAGGGATAGGTTTTCCATAGCCCTTGTTCTCGTAGCTCTTAGTATCTGGGAGGTGGTTGGAGTGTGTGTGTGCGTGTGTGTGTGATGGTACAGGGTGGTGCTAGCAGGCAGTGGTAGTGGTGATGGGTGGTGGGTAGAGGTGGTAGTGGTGGGTCGTGGTGCTGGTGGTGGTGGTGTGGTGAGTAGTGTAAACAAGTTTTGCCTGACTTCATGTTTTCACAGGCAGGAACTCCTTAGGGAGGCCAAACATTGCAGACCCTTCTCACCATCCCTCAGTAACCCTGCCCTAGCAATTTGGGAGAAAAAACTGACATGAGTTTCAGTCCCTTTTCAGTCCTCACTTTGGTATCTGCATTGGTGTTCAGCTCTGTTCTCTGAAATGAGGTACAAGGAAACTGTCCTTACAGGGAGAGCCTGGAATTTTCTGGCTTTGCCATGACCAAGAGAGTAAGTATATTTAAGCTAAGGATAAAATATTAATAAGCCTTCCTGCTCACAGATCTAAACAACTTTCTTCAAAGTGCTTTATGAGTAACAAAGGTGAAATTATTATATCCATATCCATATGTCTGGTTCTCACTTCTGACTCTTTCTCTAGAACTCCTTTCCAATTCAGATATATATAGAGAGAGGTGTCATGGATCAGCCCCACACCCACAGACATATCCTTCGTCCTGCCCCTCACTAGGCCATGCCATCCCTTCCACGGCTGCTCATCTCCATTGGCCTATTTCCACTATCCCTGTTAATATTCCTTTTCTCTCAGAGCAAATGCTCTGGGCGCTAAGCACTACAAAAACTTACATTTCTATAGCACTTTATATTTGCAAAGGTTTCACACTCATTTATTATATCATTTGATCTTCATAACAGCCCTATGAGGCAAATAAGGAAGAGATGATACCATTTTGCAAATGCAGAACAAGGTTTAGGAGACTCAGCCTGGAACACAAAACTGGGATGTGGTAGAGTTCTGTTTGGCATCACTTCTGAGTCCAAATCATTTCATCATTTTGTCCTCAAAATATATGAATGGCAAGTAAGACATTTCTTTGAAATAATTGCATTTCTTTGAGATAATTGAGGATGTTTAGAATGGTGGTTTCCAGGGGCTAAAGGGAGGAGGAAATGGGGAGTTGTTTAATGGGTATGGAGTTTCAGTTTTGCAAGATGGAGAAGCTCTGGAGATTGAACAAAAAATGAAAATATACTTAACACTACTGAACTGCGCACTTAAAAATAGATGATAAAAATTCTAAATTGTGTGTATTTCACAATTAGAAATAAAAAAGTATTTTAAAAAAAGAATGGTGCTTATTAACTCAAAAGAATCTCCATAGTGGTACACAAGAAGATTGTGTATAACACCATCAGGTGAGAAAAATAAAGCACTGTGAAGACATGTGCTGGTATGGCAGATGGAACAGGGAAATGAAAATATTGTGGAGTCAAAGGATTAGATGGAGGTGGGCCAAAATTACTTCAGTGTCTATTTCTTGTGTTAACCACAAACTGCATAAAAACAAAATAAAAGAGGAACAAAATTCTTTTCCTCTTTCCATATTTTTTCCTGTCACCTTCACTCTATCCAAATCATTGTTATTCAGTGTGGGTAATGGGCCAGCAGCATCAGCATCAGCATCCTCTGGAACTTGTCAGAAAAGCAGTCTCACTGTACCCCAGACCTACTGGGCGTCTTAACAAGGACCCAAGGGATGTTCACGCACCATTGCTGCACACTAGTCTAGAAGCGCCCGGCTCCCCCACACCTGCAATAGCACTCACTGTGGGTGTGTGTGTGACAGGCACACATAGCCACACACTGTCAATAAAAGGAATGGAAGCATCTACAATAAAACAAAATCAGCTCCTATTAGAGCTCTGACTCAAAGGATATAAAATCAAAGAATGAAGTTAGCGTTCCAGGAGATCTGAATTGCAATGGCAGCTCTGTTGGCTGTGAGTCTTTTGGCAAATCACTTTACTTCACTAAAACTCTGCTACTTCGTTTATAAAATAGAGATAATAGTCTCTGCACAGCCTACATCGGGGAGCTGAAATAAAGATTCAGTGCAGAAGAGGATATAAAAACACTCTGAAAGTATGAAATGCTCTCCCCAGAAGTACAAAAAATATTAAATAATGTTTTGGGTGTGTATAAATGCTCACATAAGAATTTCTTAAACCAATGTGAAAACAGTTCATTGAAATTATGTGTGCATGTGCATATATACTAGATTATATATATATATACATTTATACTATATACATATGTGTATGTGTGCATGTGTGTGTGTGCATATATATATATATATATATATGTAGTCTTAAAAATAGGCAAACAAAGGAATGACTTATCAGTTATGTTTCTGAAGTACAATATCATATGTCAGTTCTTGTAAGAACAGGGAACTGGTGCCCAAATCCTTTGTGAAATGAAGCAGGTAGAGAGCAATCCATCCACGTATCAAGCAATGTCACAAAAAAGATGTGATAACATTTAGTGCCCAGAAGGCACCTTAGTCCCAAGATATTTTGGAGAGAAAAACCTCCTTTTATGTTCTACCACTCTCTTGCATGGCAAGAGGAAAATAAATCCTTGCTCTCAGTGGAAACATATCATTTATTTGTTGAGAGCACAGACTTTGGAGTCAAGGAGGCCTAGAAGCAAATCCTGATCTCTCTTTAGCTATGTGACCTTGGCCAAGTTACCACCTGTCTACACTTGGAGGGTGATAAAATTCTGACCTCTCAGTGTTACTATGAAAATTAAATGACAAAATATATGTTAGGTGGTTGGCATGACGCTAATAGATAATAAACACTCATTATGTGTTAGCTATTATCATCACCATTCTCATTGTCATCCACTTGAAAGGATGTAGTTTGTATCAACCGTTTCTATTCCAGGAGTACAGTTAGGGGAGATGAGCACACGGAGAGAAATTCACACACTAAAACTCCTGGTGAAGGTGAATGAGGATACTGAGAAACCAGCCAGCACAGAGCAGAGATTAAAGTTCACTATTAAGTCGTCACCATCCTGTAAATTTTCATCTTGCCAAGGCATATGGACTTAATACAAGGGCTTATTCTTTTCCACATTCCAAAAGGGATCTGATAGTCAAAGCAAGCCTGTACCTGCCCTCTCTTCTTGAATCGTTTCCACTCTTCCACGGTGGTGAGATAATTCACGGCTGCATACTCAATGACTGACAGGAACACAAAAGTGGAGCTGACCCATAAGTACACATCCACAGCCTTGACATAGGACACCTGGGGCATGGAGGCGCTCACGCTGGTGGTGATCGTGGACATGGTCAGCACTGTGGTGATTCCTGCCATTCAAGCATAGTGACAAGCTCAGTGACAGAACCATTCAGTTCCAGGATCTGGTGCTGGATCACACCAGCCATTGCATGCTCTCACTAGAAATGGGAACAGTATCAGTCTGGTGATCCAAGAGCGGGAAGATCTCTGCGTGTTACCCAAGTACACATCTTGAGCCTAAGCCAGAAGCTTTCATTGGATTTCTCTTCCTTTGCTCTCATCCCTATTGTCCATAATGTTTCCCTTCCTCTATTTAAAGACTTCACAGGGTCCAGAGTCTGCCATTTCTGCCTCCTACCCCCACATGGGCATCTTCTAACCATCCCAGAAAGGGAAGCATGGGTTCAATTTTTAAAAATTCTTCTCGGAAAGAAATTCCAAAATCATTTCCACCAACCTTTCCCATCATTTTATAATTTTTACTGTTAAGAAATTGCCTTTGTGTCTACCTTTAATCTTTCATGCTTCAGGGGAGCTTATTTCTTCTTGAGTGAGCTTTAGTAGCATTAAAGATTGCTATTCTCTGTATTATTCTTTCACAGAGAATACTTAAAAGCCATTGTTAGTCTCTTTGATCATTGTTAATGAAACTACAGTTCCACTGAGATTCAGAGCTAAGTGTGCCAATGGAGGCT